>NC_141696.1:472949046-473216546 GCF_964263255.1 Lissotriton vulgaris | reverse complement strand
ATAGAGTTCAGGGTAGACATCACTTCCTCCCAGAACCGGCCGATGTCAGGGCAGTCCATGAACATATGAATGTCCGATGCTTCCAATAAATTGCATTTATTACATTTCTTGTCTGGGAGAAATTTGGAAAGTCTCAACGGTGTTATATATGCCCGATGGGCTGTGAACAGGTGGTTGCGTCTTAACCATGATGGCTTCACAACTTTATAGAGGAGGGCAAAAGATCTTAACCATACCTCCTCACACTGAAATCCAGTCGCCTTTCCCCACAGTTCATCTGGGAGGGTAAAGTCCCCGTCAATTTCCTCCTGCAGCTGCCAATACCAAAAGGCCACCTCCTTGCCTCCCCTAGGTCTTTCCACTAGCAACTGCTCCAGGTAACTTGACTTCCCAAAGTGTACGTCTTTACACCCCTGAGCCCTCCCCCAGCTTTCCAGCTGGATGAATTTAAATCTGGAAAGCGCTGGACCTATACGATCATATAATTCATCCCAAGCTACTACCGATCCTTCCACCATTATCTCTCCCCATCTAGTGATCCCAGCCTCCTCTAATGAAGAGGATAAGCTGTCCCTTAGGCACTCCGGTAGACCCGGAGAGTCCCAAATGGGAGCAAAATTAGAGTAGTAGGACAGCCCCAATCTTTTTCTAATGGCTAACCATACCTTAGCCCATGACTGTAAAATATTTAGCCTTATTTTCTTAAAGAATTTCTGGCTCCCAAACTTAAATAGAAATCCATCAGCCGGTAGATTTGCTCCGGTTAGCATGGCCTTATACATCTTCCCCCCAGGAAGATTAGATGGTGTTTTTAAAAGCATCCTGGAATAGGATAACTGAAAGGCCCATGCGTAGTATACTAAGTCCGGTAGGGCTAGACCTCCCTTCTCCCTCCTCCTCCTCAACTTCTTCCATGCAATTCTAGTGGATTTGTAGTTCCAGATAAAGGAATTAATCTCTCGCTGACACTTGTCAATCGTCTTAACATCAAACCCCAAAGGAATGGCACCAAAAATGAATGTGAACTTGAAAAGAATAGACATTTTTATTAGGTTCACCCTACCCAATATAGAAAGTGGCTGGTGGGTCCAAGATTTCAGTAGGCACTTACATTGCCTGGAGATTCGGTCTAGGTTAGCTTGGGCAATGGTACCAATGTCTTGGGTAATTCGGATCCCGAGGTAGCGCATAGAGGTGGTGATATTTATGCCTAACCGTAAATCTGGAATATTCCACACCTAACCTCGGTCTTGCTTGAGTTAATACTGTAGCCCGAGACATTACCAAACTCTTCTGCCCTTTGGATCACAGCAGGGAAGGACAGTAGCGGATCCGAGGTAAAGATTAAAATATCGTCTGCATATAGTGCTGTCCGCCTTTCCCACTCCTTAAATTTAAATGATGGAATGTTTTCGTCTGCCCGCAAAAACCTGGGCAAACGGCTCAATATATAAATTGAAAAGGAGGGGAGAGAGCGGACAGCCCTGCCTCGTACCTCTAGTGATCTTAAAGGGTTCTGTCAAGACCCCATTAATCAGCAGCCTAGCCGAAGGGGCCCCATAAAGCAAGGCAATGGTTCTGCAAAAGCCCTTCCCAAAGTTAAACTTTTTTAGTACATCGTTTAGATGGGGCCAGTTGACCCTATCAAAGGCCTTTGCCGCGTCAAGGGTGAGGGTAGCCAATGGAAGGGAAAAGCAGAGGCGATATCTATTGTCCCTACCAAGTAGTGTGTGAGGTCCGAGAGATGGCGCCCTTTAATAAAACCTTTTTGGTCTTGATGGATGATGGTGCCTATTACTCTTCCCAATCTTGCTGACATTATGGCGGCAAAAATCTTATAGTCACTGTTCAGCAACGATATTGGCCTGTAGGACCCACAATCCGAAACATCCTTCCCTGGTTTGGGGATGAGAACAATTGTGGCCTCACCCCACGATTTTGGCTGTAGCATCCCTTCTCTAAGGATGCCATTAAAAAGGGTCGTCAATACTTGGACAATAGCATCCCCCAAAACTCTATAGATCTCTCCAGGAAGACCGTCTGGGCCAGATGCTTTCCCTTTTTTTGTTTGCCGTATTGCTTCCCTCACCTCTGCCTCCATTATTACAGTCTCTAAGCTAATGCTCTTTGCTATTGAGAGGGTTGGAAGCGTAATCCCTTCCAGCCACGTATCCCTTGCCGTCTGATCATTAGGTAACTCTTCTCTATAAATTGCCTCAAAGAATTCAAAAAAGGCTTTGCCAATCCCTAAATTAGATACCCTTGGTGCCGCTTCCCCATCCACCTTGATTTCTCTGATGTATTTCAGGGCTTGATCACATTTTATTTTCCATGCCAATACCCTGCCCGCGGCCTCTCCAAACTCAAAATGGGAGATCTTACAAGCTTTCCACCTTTTATTAACCCTCTCTTGTAGGATGTTTTCTAGATGGAGCTTCAGCTCAGCCAGTTTTGTCTGCCCTCTAGCGAACCTAGAGACTGCCCTAGGTTTAAATCAATGCCCTTCATTTCCTGTTCCAAACTGGCTATCATCTCCTTATACTTTTTACTCCGATAGGAGGCCCTGCTAGTAATACACCCTAGTAGAAAGGCCTTAAAGGCCTCCCAGACCACAGCTGGGGTCGAGGATTCAAGATTTATTTCAAAAAATGCAGTTGTTTCTGCGGCCAGAAAGTTGACTTCTTCTTCCTCAAGTAGGAGTGTCCGGTCAAATGACCAAGATGGGTGTTACATCCTACTATCGGATCTAAGGGTAAAAACAAGAGCCGAATGATCTGACAGATGAGATGGGAGATACTCTATCGCTGTTAAGGTGTCTTTTAAATTATAGCTGAACAGAGCGTAATCGATTCTAGATTTGTGCTTGAATCGACTATTCCAGAAGGAAACCCCCATTTTACTACCTGATCTTTCCCTCCATAGATCCGCCAGGCCAAGCTGGGTCATAATTGCTATAAGAGTTTGCCTGGACCTTGGTGTACTGCAGGCCCTCGAATTTACTGATTTATCCAACTTAGGATTCAGCACGATGTTAAAATCACCCATCCAGATCACCGGATCCTGAGAAAGTACCAGATGGTTCCTAATGGCATCCATATGCGATGGATCATCTGAGTTAGGGCAATAATAGCCCACCAAGATGCAGCTCCGCCCCGCCAACAGTACTCTCAGTATCAGCCATCTTCCTGTGTGGTCTTCTATGAGCTCTAGAATTTGGGCTTTAGCAGCTTTCTTGAAAATAAATAATACCCCCCTGATATTAGCATTATGATCGGTAGAGCAGAACTTATCAACCCATCTCTGTCTTTTAAGTGTCTTTTAAGTATCTCTACTGCCTCTGTTTTAAGGAGATGTGACTCCTGGATGGCAATGATCTGCGCGGGAGAGTCCCTCAGATACTGCAGAATACGTTCCCGCCTCCTTCTCACTCGCAGATCATTGACATTCCAGGACATATAGTGAAGAACTGTCATGGTTCCACATCTATCCCCCACTCCTCAACCTTTCCCAACCGCCCCTGAGGGAATACTAAGATTAACAATTTAGAGTTCTAATGTTGGACAAATGTCAGAAATAAACATACTGTAGAATACCAAGAGGCAGATTTATGAGGATTTTTTTGCTATTTTCCCCCTCCCCCCTTCTCCCTACCCCCCTGGAAAACCCACCCCTACTTACTCTGGCCTGATGGATAGCCAGATTTTCGCCTCCAACAGCTCTCCAACCTTAACTCCACCCTGCTGGTATAACCAGTCGGCTAACTACAACTGCAAGCCAATATGGAGACCAAGGGGAGACTCGCTTTATGATAGGAAGGGCAAGGAGACCCCTTATGTGGTATGGAGTATATGCTATATTTAACTCTCCTCTTTTCCTCCACCCTTTGGTCTCCCTTTTCATATATACACATATATATATATATATATATATATATATACACACACACACACACACACACACATACATTTCCAAGGCTCCGCATACATCGACCCAAGAGAAGCCACACAAATGTAAATGAATTTTTTTTTTTTTTTTTTTTTTTTTACCAAAAGGGGTGGTGAGGGACAGAGTCTCTGAATTAAGCAGAAAGCTCTCACCCAGTCAAAAGATCAGGGCTAGATCCAACACCGTTTTTTAGCTCACTGCACCATCCCAGTTTCAGAACCTGGCTGTATGCAAATTAGTCTGTTCCTGTCCCAGTGCATGATGGGAACAGGACAAACCAAACTACAGAAGCCAATTCTTACACTGGGAAGGAAACAAGCTCCCGGGGACCGGTTTCTGGCATTACAGCCGTCTTCGGCCCGGTTTGCTTGAATCCTGATGGTGCAATGAGCAAGGGTCTCACATCTGAGAATACCCTTCCACGCTTAGGGTGGACAAAATTATTTACAAAAAGGGGTGGTGAGGGACAGAGTCTCTGAATTAAGCAGAAAGCTCTCACCCAGTCAAAAGATCAGGGCTAGATCCAACACCGTTTTTTAGCTCACTGCACCATCCCAGTTTCAGAACCTGGCTGTATGCAAATTAGTCTGTTCCTGTCCCAGTGCATGATGGGAACAGGGCAAACCAAACTACAGAAGCCAATTCTTACACTGGGAAGGAAACAAGCTCCCGGGGACCGGTTTCTGGCATTACAGCCGTCTTCGGCCCGGTTTGCTTGAATCCTGATGGTGCAATGAGCAAGGGTCTCACATCTGAGAATACCCTTCCACGCTTAGGGTGGACAAAATTATTTGCAAAAAGGGGTGGTGAGGGACAGAGTCTCTGAATTAAGCAGAAAGCTCTCACCCAGTCAAAAGATCAGGGCTAGATCCAACACCGTTTTTTAGCTCACTGCACCATCCCAGTTTCAGAACCTGGCTGTATGCAAATTAGTCTGTTCCTGTCCCAGTGCATGATGGGAACAGGACAAACCAAACTACAGAAGCCAATTCTTACACTGGGAAGGAAACAAGCTCCCGGGGACCGGTTTCTGGCATTACAGCCGTCTTCGGCCCGGTTTGCTTGAATCCTGATGGTGCAATGAGCAAGGGTCTCACATCTGAGAATACCCTTCCACGCTTAGGGTGGACAAAATTATTTACAAAAAGGGGTGGTGAGGGACAGAGTCTCTGAATTAAGCAGAAAGCTCTCACCCAGTCAAAAGATCAGGGCTAGATCCAACACCGTTTTTTAGCTCACTGCACCATCCCAGTTTCAGAACCTGGCTGTATGCAAATTAGTCTGTTCCTGTCCCAGTGCATGATGGGAACAGGACAAACCAAACTACAGAAGCCAATTCTTACACTGGGAAGGAAACAAGCTCCCGGGGACCGGTTTCTGGCATTACAGCCGTCTTCGGCCCGGTTTGCTTGAATCCTGATGGTGCAATGAGCAAGGGTCTCACATCTGAGAATACCCTTCCACGCTTAGGGTGGACAAAATTATTTACAAAAAGGGGTGGTGAGGGACAGAGTCTCTGAATTAAGCAGAAAGCTCTCACCCAGTCAAAAGATCAGGGCTAGATCCAACACTGTTTTTTAGCTCACTGCACCATCCCAGTTTCAGAACCTGGCTGTATGCAAATTAGTCTGTTCCTGTCCCAGTCCCATGTAAATGAAGGCACAGGATTTATTGAAAGTCCAACAAAATCTGACGCGTTTCGGGCATCCGCCCTTGCTCACAGACAGTCAGTTAGTGTGGCATACACAGTTAAATACCCAGTGCTTCACAGTTTTTTTTGGTTTCAATTAACGTTTTTTTCTTTTTACAAACACTACACCATGTGATCATGGAAAGAAAGGACATACTCCATTTTGAGCACTGATATATACATTTTTGAATTATAAATTAAATTTCCCCTACAACCCCTCTTGTGACGATGATTTTTTAAAAAAAATGCAAGTGTGTCTATCATATGTTAATGTTTTTTAGTTTTGTTCTTTTTTTTCCCCCTTCCATGGTTTCCTCATTTTTCGATTTAGGCCTAAAATTTTGTGTCCTTCACTCGTCTTTTCATTAATTAATTTATTTTCAGCCTTGTTCATAACAATGCATAACTCCCATTTACATAAATGTGTGAGGAAACCAGTTTTGAACATACATTTTTATCACTTAATAGCATCTCAACAATTTTACAGACTTGACCAACCCAGTATGCAACTGCGGCAGTAGTAATTGCATACAGCATTGTCTGCATATTCTTCAAGTGTATTCACCTGTCTGCAGTGCAAGAGCAGCAGACACATCCCTAGAAGTAATGCATGGAACCCTCAGAGCTTCTTCAAGGTGGTTTTGCATTGGGAGGCTCCGTGAACTCCTGTGGCTTTGCTGCCCATACTCAGTGAGTTTATTGTTAGTCCTTACTTCCTTGGTATGACTTTCATCTCAGATGGTCCATTCAGGTATGTCTTTAAACTTACTTTTCAGTTTTGACGGCTGTGGATACATCTAGTGTACGGCTGTTCATCTTTCCGTTAAGATTGCTCCTAGTGATGCAAAGATGTGCTTCCCTTTGCCCCTTCTTATTTGGGAATAGTTACAGCAAACGCTTTTGTGTGCTTTTTGCAAGGCTCCTTGTGATTGGCTACAACCTACCAACTACACCCATCTAGACGGCATCTGCTAGTTGACACTGCCCGTCGTATGCAAAAAGTCAGCTGTGGGTTGCTAATGCCTCAGGCAGTTAGATGATCGAGCTCGGTATATCCTATTCAATTTAAGCATGTTCAGGCAAGTTCATATTTGGGCATCATTATCGACGATAAACTGAATTGGTCCCCAGCTATAGAGTGATGAAAATTCCATCTAGTTAGGACCATCATGGCTCTGGTTAAATTTTCCAAAAATTGGGAAGAAGACCACCAGTAGAGCTCTTAAAAATCTACAGAGCTAAATGTCAATCTGTTGCGCTATATGGAGCAGGAGTGTGGGGGTATGCAACCACGAAAAATCTACAAGTGGCAGAAAACGCATTCCTCTGTTTTCTCCTAGCGGTCCCCAAAAGTACATCCACCTTTGCGTGCCACACAAAGCTGGAAGTCCCATACATTACGGACATGGCAAAAATACAGCCACTTCTTCTTTGGCACCGTATATGGTACAGGGATAAAAATTAAAATACATTTACCCAGCAAATTATCCTAGACTGTATCACTTTAGATTACTCATCCAAAATTGGTTGGTTGGCCTACATAAAAAGGTTCTTACTTGACCTAGGACTGGAAAAGTATTACCTGGCCCCCACTACAATTCAGTCATTATCTAGAAAGGTTTAAAGGCGATTTCACTGGCCTATCTAGAAGAAATTCGGCTAACGAAAGAAGCCCCGAAACCCTCTGTGCAACATAGTGTTGCTGTCCAAACCAGTCTATCCATCCAGCCATATTTAATCCAGGATCTTACCACTTTTGAGAGATTTCTCCTTGTAAGATTCAGATTAATCATCTTCCACCGTCTGGTTGCTTTCCCGGAACAAAATAAGTGGGATACAGTACTATCCCCATTCCGTGTGATGAGAACTCAACCCAGGCCACTATACATACTCTGTTCTTTTGCAAATTTTACAGTGAACGTAGGAAGATCTGGTTAATCCCTTTACTTAAACACGTGGGAATAAGAAGGTGCCGTCCGGCCATGTTATTCCTACAGTCTATGGAGGAGGAGTGGATGCCGAGGTGCATTGTTAAATTTCTAAAATGCATCTTCCGGTATCGTCTAAATCTGTAAAGGGGCATAAAACCTAAACAAATCGACTGAATAAAGCGTGAATGATAAACTTTTTAAAAATATTTCACAGATCAGAAAGAATGGGTGTAAACATTCGTTAAATATAATGAAGTGATTACATTTTATTATTGTTTTTAATAGTATTTTTTATAACAAAAACTTATTGTCAGTATTCGGCTTTTTAAAAAATTGTGTATAAAATGTAACTCCTGTTTTTAATGTAACTGCTTTTATGTTTTTTTTATCTGCCAGAAACCGAATAAAGAAATACATGACTTGACTCATTAGGAGGTAGTTGAACTGTAGAAGCTTAAATTGTACATTACTAGATATGTTTGAACTCCAGTGCATGTCTCATCCCATTTTGCCTGCATAAGTGGCTCCTCGCAGTGCGAGAACATTTCTCGCCCATGCTTCATTGGCACCTCTGCCTCTACCCTGCTTCACTGCTCAATTTATGTATCTTAGCTAGATGTGAGCAAGCCAACAAATAAACAAGGAGAGTCAATCCAGAGCAGAGCCAATGGTCAGTTCTGGCTCTAAGAACCCGAGGTAACCCTTGAAAATATTTGCTATGTAAATCATGCACCAGCCATTATGTTACAATATGATAAACAGAAAAGGGTATTTCTTGAACACGCCTTAGTACATCAGATTATATCCATGCATTGAGAGGTGAGAGTTTTAAACATGAACTGCAAGACGCAAGTCAGTTGTCATGTATTCTCTATATGTGGCCTCAATCCTTACAATAGATGAGAAACATTTTAGGCTTTTTGTGCACGTCCTGGACTCTGGTGGTTATTGATAAGTTGCTTGCATCTATGAAAATGGACAAAAAAGGAGGTACTGTAAAATAAAGTATTTACCACATTATCCAGTTTCACACTATGCAGTTAAGCAAGTTTCACACTGTGCAGTTAAGCCATGTATTTTTGACATCAAAGGTTAATGTACTAATGCTTTGACTTTAATTCTTGGAGGAATAGAATAAAGTCTGTGTGACAGGCAGAATCCACATTTTATTGTTGACAGTTTTACATAGCATAAACCTTGCCCATGGACACATGAGTCTGCACAAGAGACACCGATTAAGTTACATGTTTTTTGTTTTCAGCACAGAGAGGATTTCCATGAAATCACTGGATGCTGAACAGCAACAGAGTTCTGGATTCAAACCCGGTGCCCTGATAACTCATGGTCAGCAGCTGCAGCCAGTGGGGTGCATCACCTCCTGTGAAAGATGATCTCATTTTGGGCTTGAGGATCCAAGAGGACCTCGAGATGAACCAGAGCTCAAGCTTTCAGTTGCTCACCCAACTCTAATGATCGCCACTAGTCTGCTAATCTGTGCTACAGTTAGTATCGTTGCTATTGTCTCTGCGGTCTCTCGAGCCTCTGGGAGTGTTTGTCAAATCTCTCTAGCTGACAGCAATACGAGTTCAGATTACAAAATCTGGCCACTATCCATTCCCGGATACTGTTGTGCTTCAGCAAATTTCATAATCTTGGCTTCAGGCTATAATCCCCCCTGTGTCTTACACTCTCCCTCCATTGCAGCACAGCACTTTCTTTCTCAATCTGTCTGAAAGTGCAGATACTCCATAACTGCTTCTCAGCTGTTAATAGTGGGTGTTTAAGTAGTGCTATCACTACCCTAACTCCGAGAAGGCCCATGTGTCTAATTGCATATGGAAAAAGTTTAGGATTGTCTGACACATCATGAGCAGCTCTGAAAGCGGCGTGCTTTCATGCATCCCCTTCTGCAGGTTAATCTCCCAGTTACTATCATTATCCAAACAGCATATCGTATGTTGAAGTTGAGATGCCATGTAGTATAATTCCATATCCTCTCTCCCTTGGCAGTTTCAGCATGTGTAATCTAACCCTGTTCTTCCTCCCAGCTCTCCACCCTTTATTAATTGAGCAATGTGGATTCCTGTTGTGCGTAAAGGCATTAGGACAGCAACACTCTCTTAGCCAATAAGGGCACTCTCCTCGCAAACAGCTGCAAAGTGTTCCAGAATTTGATGGAGCCTTTCAGTCCCACCACTACTCGTCCCATATTCAGCGAGTTTTGGGTCTCAACAACATGCATAGTATGCAAAAAAAAAAAAAAAAAGGACTTGGACAGCACACCTCTTATTAATTAATGGTTTTGTAACCTTCAATCTCAATTATGGGTATATATGTCCCCATTTACTTAAGATACAGGGACAACAACAGCAACTTTAGACAAACATAGAGATCCAAAGCATGTATTGAATCTTGATATTCTTTTATTCCAAAATTTGACTCCAGTAAAAAGTTCCCAGCACACGGCTTGCCGACACGTGTTTCGTCTTACAAAGACTTTCTCAAGGCGATATAAAGCTCATATTTAATGGACATCCGTACGGTTCAAGCAAAATATGATTTCCAATATGGTAAAAGTTATTCACAGGAATTTTCTCTGACAAATGTATAGAAGACCACGCAATGATAGGCCAAATATTGGGCTCCACTTTGGTAACAATGTATTTCTCAAACAATCACGGCCGAGTCCGGTTCGGCATCCTGACTCGGCGGCGGAGGGTGAGGATTCTGCGTGGGGGTCTTTTTCCTAAAGGTCGGGACTTATCAAGGTCGTGTCTGACTCTCATATTACGTGTAAATTGGGAGGCTACTGAGGGCCCATATTATCGCACTATATCTGGCTCTGACCAAGAAATTCCCTTGATGATTGGGACTACTACTATCTTAAGCACAGGATCTTACTTCATCCTCCGTGATTGTTGGAGAAATACATTGTTACCACAGTGGTGTCCAATATTTGGCTTATCATTGAGTGGTCTTCTATACATTTGTCAGAGAAAATTCCTGTGAATAACTTTTAC
Organism: Lissotriton vulgaris; assembly: GCF_964263255.1. Taxonomy (NCBI): domain Eukaryota; kingdom Metazoa; phylum Chordata; class Amphibia; order Caudata; family Salamandridae; genus Lissotriton; species Lissotriton vulgaris. Next base: position 473,205,960 of record NC_141696.1, on the reverse strand, counting down.
CATATTGGAAATCATATTTTGCTTGAACCGTAAGGATGTCCATTAAATATGAGCTTTATATCGTCTTGAGAAAGTCTTTGTAAGACGAAACACGTGTCAGCAAGCCGTGTGCTGGGAACTTTTTATTGGAGTCAAATTTTGGAATAAAAGAATATCAAGACTCAATACATGCTTTAGATCTCTATGTTTGTCTAAAGTTGCTGTTGCTGTCCCTGTATCTTAAGTAAATGGGGACATATATACCCATAATTGTGATTGAAGGTTACAAAACCATTAATTAATAAGAAGTGTGCTGTCCAAGTCCTTTGGTTTTTTTTGTCTATTGATGCACAGTCAGTGTGTAAGTAACACCGTTGGGTAGTTGGTTTTGAGGGACAATAGCGCACCCTAATTTAGATTTCTATGAAGAATACTTATATATTTCACGTATAAAACATAGCTGTTGCTTCCGAATGTGCGGTCGTTTCCCTATATGGGAACACTACTACCCGTCTTTTTGTTGATAACATGCATAGTATGAATGCCAAGGTATTTCCAGTTGGAATTCTCCCGTCTAAGCCCACATCAGGATAAACTACTACAAACGAACCTGGAGTGGAAAAATTATCTTTCTAGACATGTATACGGTTGACATCTAATCAAAACTCCAAACTGAAAAAAGACCAATAGTGTCTAAATAAATTATTAAGCTTGACTGTACTTCTGTCAACAACTGTCCTGGTAAAAGGAAGAGGCGGGACGGGGATGAGAAATAAGAAAGCAGAAGGAGAAAGATATCTAGAAAAGAGTGAAAAATAAAGAAAAGGATAAGATACTTAAAAAGCCCTTGTGACACATCCTGCTCATAATCCTTAACAGGAGTCACCATAGCGTCATCATTGGTACTTTCCCCATTAGGGAAAAAGCATTACCAGTTCATGCAAATACCATACTTAAGGTGACCTATCTTTTCTTGCTCCTGCTTCCTCTGTCCTACACCCGAAAACCACACTGGTGTTGCAACCTTATACTATTACCTGAACTGTCACTGTCCCTTTTAAAATAATACACCTCAGTGTAGGCTCATTAACATAAAAGGTTACTAATCTCTAGCTAATGAAGCTGTAAGCTATAGCCATAGGGTTGAGGTACAATAGTTGATCCTGGACAGATACATTTGACCCATGCATTCCAGGTCTCTTCACATATATGCCCATTTCACAGTACTGAATGCTCTTTCGATGTCCACTATTAAGGCACACAGGTCTCTATGCATAACATGGACCAAGAGTCGCCAGTTACACACACTTTCTCAGTGGGATGAACCCATCTTTATTTTCATGCACCAAGTGTTGCACCACTTTTAAGAGTTGGATAGACTAGATTTAACTTAAGATCTTTGTATCTGTCTTAATAGTAGACTGTGGGCGGTATGTTTTCCTATGGAGTCCCTGTCTGGCTTTGGGATTAAGACAATTAAAGTTTGAAAGGCTCAAAGTACACAGTGTCTCCGATGAAAAAGATTGAGTCTGCTGTGAGAAGGGTCATCGCAACTGATAACATACCAGTTAAAACATTTCCTAGAAGAAGAAAGATCTCACAAAGTCGAGCCCTCAACAGTCAAGGGGGTTGTACAAAAGCAGCTTCCTTTTGGATCTGAAAGAAAAAAGGCCAGCAGAAAGGAATTGCCAAAAAGTTGTTGACTATACTTCAGAGCACGATCATGTTAAAAAAGGAAAGAGGCCCATGACAGCCAAAGAAGGCCACTCGAAAACTCCAGGCACACTGAGGCTGCACACCAGACGCCCATACCTTTAGGTATAGAAGACAAAGAGACAAAAAGAAAAGGTTACACCATCTGCTGCATCATAGTAGGAAGAGCAGAGCTGACAGAAAAAGACTATTACACTGACAATAGTTTACAAATTATTCCAGACACTAATGATCAAGAAGTACGTTTTCACATTGATGAAAAGGATGAGCACATTTGGTGAGATATGGAAGCTGATGCCCCACAGGAAGTCTGCTGTGTCAAGTAGACCACTACTTCCTGATGAACTATCATTGTATTGTGTTGTTATTTAGAAGGCAGTAGACACATAAGGAGTCTAAATGGATTTTGAACAAGAGACCTCACGCTCCCCTCTGTAGAAACTGTCCATTGCACAGTAAATATCAATATTTAACAATGTTGCCAACAGTAATTCAACATGACTGTTTTTACTAAAACCACCTCAGCTAGATCGGTCACTCCAAGAATTGAAAAAATATAAATCCTCAACCACAACTTCATACATTATAACACATGTAGAAACAGACTCTGATAGTAGTGGCTGCAGTCAGAGGCCAGTCCGTATCCACACATTATCAACTGTCCATCAAAGATAGCAAGAAAATAGAGGTTGTAACCAAGAAATGGAGACTGCGGCAGCCACTCTAGGTTGTAATGCAAACTCCAGTGTCCTTTTGAACAGTAGGAAGTTGTAGGACAGAGCTGAGTATCTACTTCATGTATTGTTTTGTAATTCACGTATGTTCCAGAAATCAAGAAGTTGAGGATTCGTGCAAAGTACTTCTAATTCTCATAATTGAACAAGGCTCCATCGTATGTGAGTACCAACAAAATAGAGGGGTCCTACTCTGCCAAAGGGACAGGACACCAACTAGACTATAGTCTATAAATGATAAATTCTTATCCCTTTGGGAAAAGATCATGCCACACAACTCAATACTGATTACCACAGAATTTGATACTACCTCACAAACATACAATGGCCAATCAATCAAAAATATAGATGTTTATTTCTTATCAATAAAACATTAAAATCATGCTAAGAGCTACTCGCTCTGACAAAAGATATTGTATTGAATTGATTGTGATTTAATCAGAGCAAAGGGATTATATTTTATAGACTCCAAAGCATGTGAGCCATGTCATCAACAGTCAAGACATGTTTCGCCACTTCTGAGTGCGCAGGCATGGGGCTTTCTCAAAACTGGTATAATGGGCAACATAAAGTACAACAAAAGACAACAACATTTATGTATGGTAAGTCATGTCAATAGCATCTCTAGTGGGAGATTGAATAGCCTGTGTTCCCAAATGACAGTCCTTTAAAACTGACAAATGGGTATTAAATGTAATCAAGCACAGTGAGAAAAGAAACCCCACATCTCAGGGATGCGTACTTTAAAATCCTTCGACATTTAGCACATCACAGATATATAAGGTTTTTAATGAGAGGTTTTCTACGTTAATTGAAAATTCAGCCCTGTTGCATAAAATCTGCTCCAAGAATGTGGACAAAGACACTTATAGTAGTGGCAGGTTGCTTGAAGCGTCACTCGATTCATATGTATCTATATCTGCAATGTCAACCCAAATAAGACATCCAGTCAGTAGCGGATACTTTCTTCCTGTTGGCATTCACAGTGAATATAAAGAAATCCCCATCAACACAAGAAAAATTAAAGGTGTTCTGTGGTCAGCATTGGATACTACAATTTGCTCAGCTACCATAATGAAAAGAGTCAAGATATTGCAAAAGCAGGTGCCCCATAACTTGACATATCTGTATCTGACAATGTGGAATGTTATGAATGGTGTGGAAATTATGGTGTCATGTATCTAATAAAGAAATCAGTGACTAAACTGTCAATGGCCACATATACAAGGGGACTGGGAGGACCTAGCTGGTATTTCAAAGTACAAAAATGTAAATGGTGGACTTGGAGAACATGACGAAGGAGAATTACACAAGCTCTCATTACAGATACATCTTACCAAAGTCTGAGACCAATGGCCAGAGACAAACTCAGTAAAATGCATTAATTATTTGGTGTTAAGTGTTTTTGATTGTTGAAATTTGCACTGAGAAGTGTTTACAGACCGCACAATAGTAATATTTTACCTAAATTAACAGTGGGGAACAGTATCCTTTCACCTTCAGCATTAGTATAGGACATTTGGAAATGGCCATTGCAAAAGACATCACATTGATCATAACCCTTATGCCAGAGATCAACAATGTTAAGGCAGATTGCTTAAAAATCATGTATGGCTGTTGCACAAATGTTACTTAAAACAAACCAGAATCAGCACCGAGAATCTGGAATGCACTCCCACCAAACATCAGAAGAATTACATCCATTGCAACCTTCTAAAAGGAAGCAAGGGGGGCGAGGCCAAGATGGTGGCCTGAGCGGACGTGTGTTCTGGTGGCTCCCCACTCCGATCCCCCTTAATGCCCTTTTATACACCCTAATCGACCCCCCCAGCAACTTGGGGCCCGCCTATTTTGACTGGGTGCTTCGTACCCACCTCTCCGGGTCAGAGATCCAACCCTCGAGCCTTCCGGAACCATTCCTGGCTGCGAGAGTCCCTCCGGGCCGTGGGGACAGATGATGGAGGCTGGCCCCTCGGAGTGATTGCAGCGACCCTGACCCCTCCCCACATGCCACCCGTGGTTACTGCTTACTGACCCGGGGTCACTGGGCAAAGTGGACAGCGAGCGGCGAGAGCGACTGCCTACACGGCACACCTGGCAGCAGGAGACCGGTTCGGCGGGGAAGCTCTAAAACCGGGGCCCAGGCTTTGGGCCTGCACGGGGCTGATGTAAGCGAACCTGGCCCCTTCCGACAAGCCACCCGGGGTCTCTGCTTACCGGCCGGGGGACACTGGACAGAACAGGCAGCGAGCGGCGAGAGCGACTCCATGCACAGCACATGCGGGGGCAGGAGCAAGGTCCGGTGAGGAGGCGCTGAAATCGAGGCATCGGCCTTGGGCCTACACAGGGCCGATGTGCGGGCCCCCCGGTGTCCCAGAGTGCAAACACTCACGAAGTCCAGACTGTGGCGGCCCATGAGAGCTGACGACCAGGCTGTGGCACCCGAGACCCCCTACAGAGGTGAGAGGCGCCGCGCAGGACCAGGGCAGGCTGGAAACTCGGTGAGCAAACTCGAGCCCCCGGCGTCGGGCCTAGTGAGCCCTGCCGGCCAGAGGCCTTCAGCATCAGCATGCGAGGGTGGCGCAGAACAATAACACGCACCAGCGAGCCCCGGGAGGGAGACTAAGCCATGCACAGAGGGGACCACAGACGGCAGGACCCCAGCGGACGGGCCACTGGAGATCGGCTGAGACGGGACACAAGGGGATCTCGGCCACCATTTTGCGGGATCCAGTTGTAGCCTTGAGGTCCCTAGAAGAACTTCCCGCAGCGAGCCCCAACGGGCCAAGTTTGCATTGGGGCCCGGTAACAGTTACCTGCCTGGGGCAGCGGTCGGCAAGAGGCGAGGCTCCCTCTTGAAGTTCTCTGAGGCCGGCTGCATAGCAACTACCGTAGGGCTGACGCTCACCACGCCGCGGGGGAAGTCGGTCCTGGGAACATACCGGCGCACGCCTGTGACCCGGGGCCTCTGAGTGCCCCACACATAGATCCGGAGATAGCGTCACAGACACCATGGCAAACCTTAGGAAGAAGGGGGACCGCACACTTCCGGAGCTGCTTGCGAAAACCCAATCCAGAGCTGATAAGGGACCACCCTCCCCCGAAGTCACAAAAACGCCACCGGTATCCTCTGCTGACCAGCTGACCATCACCAAGTCCTTTCTAGAATCTTTGTTTAACTCCCTCCGGGACGATTTCAAATCCTTACAGCAGGAAGTGGCTGGGGGGGTTAGGGAACTCCGAAGGGATGAGGAGGGCCTCGGAGAGCGCGTGGTTGCTATCGAAAATGCCGATCAATCCCGGAGCGAAGAGATTGCACAACTCCAGCAGGAGGTCTTGCAGCTTCAGGATCGGCACTTGACCTACAAGCCCACGCAGAGGACTTGGAAAACCGGTCCCGTCGAAACAACATACGGGTCCGTGGGGTCCCTCAGAAAGAAGACGGGTCGGACATCACTGTCTACCTGCAGGACCTTTTCCGTAACATCTTAGGGGAACCCTCCGACTTTGACATCAGGATAGGCAGGGCGCATAGAGTGGGGCTACCTAGACGCTCGCCTGCCCCGCCTCCCGACATCCTGGCCTTCCTCCCTGACTTCCCGCTTAAAGAGAGGATCCTCCAGAAGGCCCGCAAGCACCAGCCTCTTCAATTCCGAGGTCACCCCATAGCCTTATATCAGGACCTTTCGGCCATTACTCTACAAAAAAGGAAAACATTCAAGGTGGCCACGGACTTTCTACGTCAGCACGAGATTCCATACTCCTGGGGCCACCCGTTCCGCCTCATATTCAAGTGGAAGGGTACCCTACAGCAGATGCGGGCCCTCAAAGACACGTGTGCACTACTAGGCATAGAATTGGACGACAAATCGCCACTGGGGACACCTTCACAGAAACAATCCAGGGGAGGCTGGCAGGTGGTGAACCGCAGACGCTCCCCAGATCTGCGCTCGAAACCCCAGGCTCACATCATCTCGCCGGAGAGGGCCAAGGCTATCTTAGAAGTGGCCAAAGAAACGTAATCTCCTAATTAAATTACGTCCCTGAGGGAGGGTCATCTCAGCACATTTACATGCGGGACGGGGGGGATGGGTGGGAGGCCACCGAAGCCGCCACTGGACTTCTCCCCACCAGGTGACATTACCGCAACCCTGTGCTGGACTGGCAGGACTGGACTTTGAACTTTCACAGTTCGGATGTTGGGGTCGGGGAGGGAGGAAGGGGGGCTGGGACCAGTACTTTGGGGGTTTGGGGGGGCGGGGTTGGGATGGGGAGGAAGCGGGTTGGAGAGATTGGGGGTTTGGGAGTTGCAGAGGTGATGGGGGGGTTTGGGGGAGGGGCTATGGGAGGGAACCAGTGTGCCGAGGGGTTTCACAGTGCTGGATTTCTCACTACATCTCCATCTGGCGCAGTGGCATGATTACGTTCACATGGCATTCCGATCACTCAACTTATTTTGACATATTCCAGTTTGAAGGTACTGACCCTTAATGTGAAGGGGTTGAACAACCCTGTTAAGCGAAGAGCTGTGATCTCATATTTGGAGATCTCTGGGTCCGAGATTTGTTTATTGCAAGAAACCCACCTTTTGCCCAAAGACTGGCACAGGATGCGCTCCCGTGCCTTCCCCCAGCAGTTCTTTTCCTCTCTCCCGGCGAAGAGGGCACTTCCAGGGAAAGGTGGGAGACAGGTTAGTGGAGGTCAAGGGTCGTCTCTTAGCTTACATCTTTCTAATAGGGGACCGGCGCTTGACGATCAGCTCCCTCTATGCCCCAAACATCGGACAGGAGGCTTTTTTAAAAGGTGCAGTTTCAGAATCGCTTCAACCCTCTAATTCCCTCTTGCTCATGGGGGGGGGACCTCAATCTGGCCATGGACACGAATAGAGACCGGTCAGGGCATCGCTATGGGGATACAGGCGCTATTACAGCCGCCGGTACGGAGTGGCTACAAGAAAGGGGCCTGATAGATCTCTGGAGGGCCAAGCACCCTAACACAACACAATTCACCTTTTACTCCCACGTGCACCGCACCTATGCCAGGTTGGATTACTACCTGGGCTCCTCTGAGCTGCTCGCGACCCTCAGCGATGTTTGCATTGCACCAGCGGCCCTCTCGGACCATGACGCGGTGGAGCTGTCGCTCCAGATCCCCAAACCCACCGTCCCTCTGGGTCGTGGCGGCTGCGCGAAACCCTCCTGCAGTGACCGGACGTCACTAAGCAGCTTCATTAGTGTATCACTGAGTATTTAGCCATTAATGATAATTCGGAGACATCGGTTTCGACCCTGTGGGGAGCCCTGAAGTCAGTGGCCCGAGGTGAACTTATCGCGAATGCCGCAGCAGAAGCCATGGTCTGTAAGGCAAAGAGGGATGACCTCACAGCCCAGGTCTCTGAGCTGGAGAGGGTTCATAGCCGCACCTGCGCTCCACGGGTCTGGAGACAGTTGAAGGCTGCCAGGGCCTAATTAGCCAGCCTGGACACTGATAGGGCGGAATTTGCCGCTCTTCGTCTCCGTCATACATATTACGTTGGGGGTAACAAAACTGGCCGCTTACTTGCCAGCGCCCTGAAAGCTAAAACCCAACGCTCAAAGATCTCCGGCCTCATAGACGACTCGGGCGCAGTCCTCACTGAGGAGACCCAGGTTGCAGAGGCGTTTCGAACCTTCTAGGCCTCGTTATATAAGGCCGACACGGTATCACCCGAAGACATCGATGCTTATTTAGAGTCGGCGGAGATTACCGCGCTGTCGCAGGCAAACACGGACGCTCTGGACGCCCCCATCCGCCTGGATGAGGTGCTGGCCGCTATATCCCGCCTTCGCCCACTCAAATCCCCAGGACCGGACGGCTTTTCGTCCAGTTTTTGCAAAACCTTCAGTCAGCTGCTGGCTCCTGTTCTCACCCGGCTCTTCAAATCCTTTGAGGGCCCAAGCTCTATCCCCCCGGACATGCTGGCGCCCGAAATAGTAGTGCTACCTAAACCGGGTAAGGCACCCACACACTGCTCTGCGTTCCGCCCTATCTCCTTACTCAACCTGGACCTGAAACTCTTTACGGGTATCCTGGCTCTGCGTCTTGGTCCATGCCTGCCTGGGATCTTAGAGCCTGACCAGTCGGGCTTCGTTCCAAATCGCCAATGTAGCGATAACACCAAGCGGATACTTCATTTGGTTGACAAAGCCCACTTCCAGGACTCGGACTCTGCGCTGTTGGCCATCGACGCTGAAAAAGCGTTTGATCGAGTCGACTGGACCTATTTATTTATTTATTTTTCACATTTGTAAAGCGCACTGCTACCAAACGGTGTCCTGGCGCTGTATGACCACTGGTGTGCATGACCGAAAGATTAATGTGTGAAAAGCCGTCTTCAGGGCCCTCCAGAAAGGCAACAGGTCTGAAGTCAGCCGAAGGGCCAGTGGCAGAGCGTTCCAGGCCTTAGCTGCTCCTAGGACATAGTGAGTTGATGAGGACAGGGCGTTGACTTGAGGTCTGAAGGAGAGGGTATCGTTCATTAGTACCCCCAGGTTTTTGACCTTTGAAACTGGAGAGGGGGCTGTCCCCATTTCCTCAGGCCACCATCTTGGGGACCAGAAATTATCTTTAGCCCCGAACAGCAAGACTTCAGTCTTTGATGAGTTCAACTTAAGACAGTTTTCTGCCATCCAGTTGCCATCCATCCGCATGCAGTCCTTAAACCTTTCGGCCGTGTCTTCCACTCCACCCGGTAGCAGCGACACTACAATCTGCGTGTCATCTGCGTACGATCTTATATTGAAGCCGAAGGATCTTATAACTGGGGCCAAGGTGGAGACGTGCACATTGAAGAGAGTCGGACTCAGGGATGAACCCTGAGGGACTCCACAAGGGAGTACAAAAGATGCCGACTCAAAGTCCCCCAATGCCACCACCTGGGTCCTACTGGAGAGAAAGGCCTGCAAGATCTTGAGGGCTTTTCCTTGTATCCCGCAGGCCCTCAACCGGTCCACCAACAACCTGTGGTGGCCCGTATAGAAGGCCGCGGACAGGTCCAGCAGGATCAGGGCGGCTCTGCCTCCTGCATCGATTACTTGTCTTATATGTTCGGCTGATTTAGTCAGGGCCGATTCTGTACTGTGCCCTGCCCGGAACCCATGCTGAGACGGATCCAGATGTTGTGCTGTCCCCAGGAAGGCGGTCAGCTGAGTATTCATGATTCCCTCTATAATCTTAGCTGGTAGTGGTAACCTAGCAGTGGGCCGATAGTTGTTCAAATCTGCCACATCTAGGTTAGATTTTTTTAGACGGGGTAGAATGGATGCTTGTTTCCAGCGTATAGGGAACTCACCACTTTCCAGCATGTTATTGAAGAGTGGGGTGAGTCCTGCTGCTATGATGGATGGGGCTATTTTTGCAATGGTAGCTGGGCAGAGATCACAAGGAGAGCCTGATTTAATCCCCTGTAGCCGGTCCCTAACCTCCTCCTTGGTAATAGGGGAGAAGTTAAGTAACCTTTCCCTATAACTGTCAGTCTCTGAGATCTCTGGAATAGTCTCTGGAGGATTGACCTTAACTAAGTGATCCAGGGAATAAAAAATCTTCTCGACCTTACCCTGAAAGAATTTGGCCAACTCTTTACATAGTTCCTGGCTCGGAAGAGCCTCCACTGGTTTTGGGGGCTACTAGGGATGACACTTGTCGGAATAGTTCTTTCGAGGAGTTACTAGCTTCCTCGATGCGGTTGGTAAAGAAGGCCCGTTTGGCCGATCTGATCATCTCTTTGTAGACTCCCAACTCTGCATTGAGTATCTTTTTGTCAGCCTCCATATAGTTTTTCCTCCAGTTTCTTTCCAATTTTTTACATATCACTTTGTGATCCCCGATTTGTTCAGAGAACCATGGGGCCGAAGGACTAGCGCGTAGAGTGGTAGGTTTTTGGGGGTGCTAATTGCATACAAGCAGAGTCTAGCCAGTTTGTATAGGTCGTTGCCGCTTCCTCAACAGTTCCTGGGGAGTGTGTCATTGAGGATCTCAATAGGCTCTCAAGGGCCTCACCGTCTATATTTTTCCATTTCCTAATCGTTCTGGGTGGGTTCATAACCTTACTAGGCCTGACGAGAGGAACTAGGGTAATACTAAAATGGATTGCGGCATGATCCGACCAGGGGACAAGGTCTACTGCCGTGACCACCAGGTTAGGATGGTTGGAGAAGATGCCATCTAGGGTGTGTCCCGCCTTATGAGTCGGGCCCGTGATTTTTTGACATAACTCCACCCCATGCAACAGTTCGAGAAGTTCTTGTGTATCTGTGTCAGATATACATTCCAAGTGAAAGTTAAAATCACCGAGATGGATGAATGTTTTGGCACATACTACTTCTTCCAACAGGCTACCCAGAGTCGGAAAAAAAAGGGTCCCTAGCCCCCGGGGGCCTATAGAGTAAGCAGCCTTTTATGGTTTGGTGGTCTGATAGGGTGAGATTAAATGCAAGCGCTTCATCCCACCCCATTGTAGCGGGCTTAAAACTTCCTCTTACTGATTTGTGATAAATTACAGCCAGTCCACCACCTTTCTTCCCTTTCCTGTTCTGCACAAAGCAATGATAGTTAGGGGGGGGGTGGCTTTCACAATGTCTGGGACAGAAGCTGCATCCGTCCAGGATTTAGTTATGAATGCCACCAATACATTAGACTCCAATATCAGGTCAGCCAGTTCAATGCTATGTTTCACCTGGGACCTGGCATTTAGCAACATGCATTTTACTGTCGCCTGCTCTTTCCTTTCAGTGACTCTATCTGAGTCAACTATAGTCTTACTGGTTTGCCATAGAACCTGGGGAAGAACTTGCTTACAGTTAGCACATTGATGTGGAGTAGTCTGTCTTCTCCCCCCAAAGCCCACAGCATGCTACGGTTATAAGTGAGGCGACTTACTGAGTTTAAATTCGATTCCAGTCGGCCAGGGGTTTTGGCCCTAGGCGTGGGCCCGGCGCGGATGGACGCAGACGGGCTTGCCTTCGGCGCGCTGCCGGAGCGCCCGCTGCGCTTCCTAGGAGGGGGCACCATTTTATACTGCCGAGGGTGGGAGGGCGGGAGGGGCCTAGCACTCGTCTGCTAGCCCTGCTCCTGCTCCTCACCCAAGATGGCGGGACCCCAAGCAGCACCTACTCGGCTGCAGTGGGGGCGGTCCGGGGATGAATCTGGGCAGAGTGGGCCGAATTAGCTCAGCACCAGTCCGTCGGAGGGAGAAAGACCCGCTATGAACAGCGGTGTTTAGGCAGTGGGTGAGTGGAGGAACAATAAAAAATTTACCAAGTAAATAATCGCAAGTGCCACTTAAAAAACGACGATAGCGATATTAAAATAACAGCAGTTTCTCTCTCTAAGTCCCGGCTTTCCGCCTCAGGACGGTCAGATTCACACACCACACACAATAGCAATTTACAGCGAGTCTTGACGCCCTTTCGGCTGGGAAGCCGCTTTCAGTCCTGGGTCGCAAGCTGCTACCACCGTCCCCAGGCTCTGTTCCTCTTGGGTGGCCTCCGATCGAACCCTTTTGAGATCCAGCGCGGTACGAGGCAGGGGTGCCCTCTCTCACCCCTCCTGTTTGCCTTGTACGTAGAGCCCCTAGCACAAAGGATCCGAGACAATCCTGATATCCATCGCATCACCTTCGTCCGAGAGCCTCATACGGTTGGCCTCTACGCTGATGACATAATAGCCGCTCTCGACCGTCCGGACTGCTCTATACCCGCCTTTCTGGGAGAACTGGAATCTTTTGGAGCTGTCTCTGGCTTCAAAATCAACAAAGGGAAATCCCTGATATTGCCTCTGGGCAAAAATGCCTACCCACGCATAGATACACCCGCATACGGAGGCGGCTTACAGTTGACCACACAACTCCCATACCTGGGCGTTATTCTCACTTCCTCAAATGCGTCGACGGTGGCTCTCAACTACAAAACCCTCACCTCCCAGATCCGGACCGTATTACGCGCTGGTCCAAGCAACCTCTCTCCCTGTTGGGGCGTGTCGCGACAGTGAAGATGTCTGCTCTACCAAAAATCGTATACATTTTTCTGACCCTCCTGTCCCAGGCTGGCGTCATCGCGGACCTACAAGCCGCTCTCCACCATTTCATTTGGGAGGGGAAGCGGTCGCGCTTACACAAACGGCTAGCATACCGGCGCGTGGATGAAGGGGGTCTTGGAGTCCCCGACCTTCTGCAATATTTCTAGGCCTCCCAACTCCGCTACTTGGTGGAATGGTTTAGGCCGGAATCCGAGAAACGGTGGCTATTTCAGGACAGGGCGATGGCCCAGACATCCCCTTGGAAAGTTCCGTTCCTCCTCCGGCGGCACCGGCCGCGATACCGCTTGAGGTCACCCATCACTCGCACCATCATGCGGGTTTGGGATGTGGTCGCCGTTAAGAGAGGCTTGACGACCTTCCCAACCCCACTCACCCCCATCCTGGACAACCCGGAGTTCCCGCCGGGCACTGATCCCCACGCCTTCTCGCAATGGCGCGGTACCAGCTGCCGTTCCGCCGGCCACCTTTTCGACTTGCGGGGCTTTCTCCCCCTCTCGGATATCACGCAGGGCTATGATGTAGTGGATCCCCACCTTTTCCAATACTTCCAACTTCGGCATTGGCTCACAAACCCGGTCTGCGCATCTCTAGTTGGTCGACAGATGACGGACTTTGAGAAATGGCTGGTGACAAAAGACTCGGATAGACATCTTATTTCGGACCTCTACAAAATGCTCACACCCCCCGCCCCACCGGGCAAAACAGCGGGCCAGAAGCGTTGGGAAACGGAACTTGGCAGGGCCCTGACATCCAGGGAATGGAGCTACATATACTACAGGGTCTCACATACCGCACGCAACACTGCAAGCAGGGAAACGGCAGTGAAGCTGGCCATGTATTGGCATCTCACTCTGGCCCGGGTCAATAAGGGAAACCCAACCCGTAGGGCATTGTGCTGGAGGGGATGCGGGGAACGGGGCACCTTGACCCATCTCCTCTGGGACTGCTGTGAAATTCAGGACTATTGGAAGACGGTCCTGGATGACATTGACTCTACCTTTGATACTGAAATCCCTAGATTTCCCACCTACACCATCCTGGGCCTACCTAACGCACTCACTTTTCCCCTGAAATCTCCCCGGGGTCGCCAAAATGGGATTGGCATGCAGGCGGCTAAGCAACATGTCCTGTCACTCTGGTGCTCAACCACCAGGCCTACTCATACGGGGTGGCTACATAGACACTGGTTTACCTTGGCGATGGAACGTATTCAGGCTACACTTTTACATACCACAGCTGCATTTCAGAAGGTCTGGCTACCGCTGCTATCCCTCTTGTCCAAAGAGTTTAATGAGGTCACTTGCCCCAGATACCTCTGCATACTGCGACTTTTTGAGGCTGCGCATGACCCTCCATGATCTCATGTATCATTGCAGCACTCACTGCCTGACTGCTTCTGAGATTGTTTCACATGTACGGCACACTGGTTGGGATGGTAGGGGGGGGGAGGGGGGCGGTTGAGGGTGGGAATGGGTTCCTGGTTTCTGTTTTTACAGTTTTTCTCTCTTACAACGCCTATCATTCGCAGTCCTGGCATTACACCCCTGATCTGGCATATGTACCTCGCCTACTGTTCGACTTACAGAGAAGACGTGCCTGTCTGTCTCGCTTTATATGCCTGCTGCCTTTCTATTGTACTGTGATGCCTGTTTTTGCCTTTAAAATCAATAAAACACATTTAAAATTAAAAAGGAAGCAAAATCGTTCTATATGAGTAAATTTCTTACATAAGGACCTTAGGGGAGGCCTGCTATCCTTAAACTGCCAAAGTTATTACTGAATGTATATATATCTATATACTATACCGAAGTGCTTTCTTTATGACGGATGAAACAATATTTTATTAGCTATGTCACTCCACACTGGATCATGAACAAAGATGTTCATGTATTTTAACTGTGCCTGACAACTTTATTATTGAATGTATATATGTCTATATGCTAAACTGAAGTATGAAGCATTAACAACTGATGAAACTCTACTGTAAAGCGCTCTGACACCCTACGCTGGGTCTTGTTCTCGCTATAGAAAACTCTAAATAAATTAAAAAAAAATAAACATAGAAAAAGCAAAAGCAAGATCTGTTCGCAATATGTAAAAACACGAAAATGCCAAAGCTTTGCAACCAGGCAGACCCATCCACAGTCTCAATCCACTAGCAATACATTGGTGTTGGTAATTTGCATGTGCATATCCGCCAGCACCTCTTATTCAGATTGTATTAAATTCAAAATATCCAAGATGACACTAATGCTAATGGTACCAAAATAGCCACAGCCGACATGATACTCTTATCACTTGGAAATGTCACATCAGAATCTTCTCAAATTACCTGCACACAAGGAGTTGCTAACACTGTAAGAGGAAGAATGTTTCACCAAGAACCACAAGATCAATATTTGGCAGCATGTTTTTAGACGTTACAGAGTTTGGCAACCAGCATCTTGAAGATGAATGTATAGCTGTTACCAGAGAGCAAGAAAGCTATCAACTTAGAAAATGATATGATGCGAAGTGCCGTAGATAAATCAGTTGGGGTTCAAAAAACAAACTACCATGGAAATATTAACCAGTACAACGGTAACCCTACCTTATTTAACAAACCTATTTGAATCTGGACCCAGTTATGCATCACTAGTTGCCTTGAATGCTGTATTACACATATACATGAGGTAGTCAAAAAACACAACTTTTTATAATGCTAGCCATTAGATGATTTCTAGAAGTGACTAACAGTCTATACCCCTCACGCCGAGCTCAGCTCCATCAGTGAAACCTAAATCTTTTCCTGTCTGGACCACCAAATTCCCCTGTTGAACCAGACCCCAAGATAATAATAAAGTTTCTTGCGTTGGAAAATAGTTTTTTGGTGACACCACATATATGAGAAGAGTTAGCAAGTTACAAGCAGTAACAGTGGAGAAACTTTTAATGGTTCATAAAGATAAAGTAATGATGAGAGCAGATCCTACTTTCATCCCAAAGGTAGGCTTTTTCACATAAATTATTCAATACAGTTAACTTCCTTTTTTTCAGACTTTAATACAACAGGAAGGACATTACACACATTAATTGTGAGAAGGGCTGTTCTATACTACAAGAGGAAAAGAGGATATCAGAAAATCTCAACCTTGAATTGTGGTACACAGTATTGCCTCAAAACCTTGAACACTTAAACATAACACTTCTCAATTATAAGTTCTAAAAATAAATACTAATAGTATAAAAATGAACACTTGCCAAGGTGTCCTCAAAATGTTAAGTGAGGACAGTATGAATGGGGTTAATGGTATAGTTATGAGGATTAAGGGTTTAGAGTTTGAGGTCTGGGTTTATCGTTAAGAATTTGAGTTACAGGGGTTTGATATTAAGGGTTGGGAATACAAGGGTTCAGAGTATGGGGTTAGAGTTCAAGAGTCTATGGTTAAAAGTTATAGGTTTGGGGTATAAAGTAAGGGCTAGGGGTATGGGCTTAAGGGTTTGGGAATAAGGTTTGAGGGTATTTGCTTAAAGATATATAGTATAATGATTACATATACAGGTTCAGGTAAGGAATAAAGATATAGGTAACCTGGGCCATCCATTGCAGAGAAAAAACCCTGTTCTTTTTAGCGGGCTCTGCATCATTAATAATTGACAACAATTTGCATTTCTAGAATGTTGATTTGTTTGACTTCTGCTTGAACTTTGTGACGTCCCTCGCTGAATGTCCCTATTAAGTGCTAAATCTAAACGGGTACAAATAAAGGTTTAAAGGTTTGGTGTGCATGGTTTAAGGGTATGCAGTCCTGAGCTAAAGATTTGATGATGATGGGTACATGGTTAAACTCTATGACTTTATTTTGTTTTGAAGTGATACAAATCGCAGTGTGTAATCGGACTAATTCCTTTTCTCACAAAAAAAATTGAATTACCCAGGTACAAGCTAGCACATGTTCCTCAACTGTGAAAGCAGTGTCTAAGGATACTTTAGCAAAATGAATTCTCCCAAAAGTTCAAATGAGGTATAAGTTAGCAAATAAAATGTTAGAGATTAAACCAAAAGCACAATATTCAAGGAAGAGGCTACATTAGCCTTTATAGACAGTGGGTTCTTAAAGGACATTGGCACAGCAGCAGCATGTTTTTCTAGACTTGTGTACAAAACATTACTGTTTAAATTTACAAGCACAAAATCTAAAATGGAAGTTCGTATAGAGTTGATGGTCGACTTCATAGTCCTGCAGACATCGCACATGATGGTGCCAAAATGGCAAAACTTTTAAATATTAGGAATTCCCAGACCAACCGCTATATGGCAAGCTAATACTCAACATGTGAATCTAGAAGAACTTCCTTCTCAAAATCTTTGTTACTGGTAAGTAACTAATTTCTTAAAGTTATCTTCATTAAAGGCCACTGCAAAATAGGATTTGATGTTATGGATACATTATTTTTCACCTGACCATGCTCTGCTAAAAGGAAGAGGTCTGCAGTTCTAATTCAGCAAATGCCGCAAAACTCAATACTTTTTTAGAATTGGCGTTTATGCTAAATCCTCTTTTGTTTCAATTAGTGATTGCCAACTTATCAAAGTTTACATTTGTTATACCATAGTTGAGAGTAGTTCCTTTGGTACTGATCCTTCTTGAGCCAATCATGACTACATATTTGGAAGAGTTACAAAAAAAGAATATTTGTACTTTCAAACATGCAACATTACATGTACTTAAAAAGATTCCAACATATACAGCGCATTGCAGCACATGCACAACTACTTATGACATTTTCGTGATACATGCCTGTCGGAACACCCCCCACTCCTACAAATCACAATTGCCAACACAGTACATTTCACTGGAATTATTCAATTGCTGAATCCTGCAGCAGATATGCTGTAACTGGGCCCCAGAGGTTTTTGGGCTTGGATGAGGCAGGTAATTATTCCGCATAGATGCTTAATTGTTCCTTGCAATAAACAATGTCTTTTAGCCATTACACTTTCGTCCAGATTCCAAACCCATTTCCCGCCGCAGTGCATTGCTACCAACCTTTTGGCCAGTAATGTAGCGACGGTAACTAGTCTACGATTGCAGGGCTTTAGCGATTTGACCAGGCCTAACGGGCATAACTGCGGAGTGCACCCAATTTGCTCCATGACCATGTCAGAGAGTGTCCGTGTTACCTGGGTCCAGAACTGGTGAACAGGCCCGCATGACCAGGCCACATGCATGAAGTCTGCCCTTCCCTCCCACAGCGGACACAGCGGGAGTCTGCACGGAGCCCATACCTGTGAAGCTGCATCAGGGTGTAAATGTCTGCTGGAGATATTTAAAGTGTGTTATCCATAAATTGCAATTTGCGGTAAGACGCCCTGTGAGCGCACAACACTCCACCCATTCATCAGGAGATAATGGCTTGTGCAGCACATTATTCAACCTATTAACTCCTCCTAGAACAACCTCTTACAGATTTGGAAGAGTTTGAGGAACGTTTCTGAAAATCTATAGGCCAATACAGACTCCGATTTCTCTAGAGCGCTACTCCTATTTGGAAAAGCTCTGGTGCTATATTCTATTCTAATCAGTCTCCTTATTTGAGGAGGTTGATTTTCCCCCAAACACACGTTTGTTGGCCTCTAGTTACTATAGCTGTTCTTATTCTGTTTTGAGCCCTCATTTTCAGACATAGAATAATTTCATGTACTTCTTTCTGCTGAAATCATTGGATAGTGGGAGTAGAGAGGATTCAACAGGTGCAGCTGTGGCAGCTATAGATATACTGTTTACTGTCCTGACCTGGTCATGGATAACATATTTTCCTTTTGGGCTGCCAGGACATACTTACAGATCTCCTAAGATTTGGGTCAACCGGATCTTTGGGAGTTTTTCTTTGGGGCAGCCTACCCCATTGGCACGAGGTCATTCTCTACATCTGAGCCAACACAATTTATGCTTTTGCTTTCTTCCATCGGCGCCTGTAAGAGGGCTAAAGAGTGCAGCATTGACAAAGTGTAGTTTCAAATGCTGCTGATGAATAGACCCTATTTGTCGCAAATAGCATCTGGAGCCTTCACGGCTGGCGTCAGAGGTATATTCCCTGGAATGATAGTTAAAGTTTTCTCATGCTCTTTACCGGGTATGGTGCTGTGCACTCTAGAATTTGCTAGAATGGCTTGCTTACACATTTACTATGACTTTTCCATTTTAATAGTTCTTTTCTTGACCTGTGTTGCAAAACTTTAAAGGTAAGAATTTTGTTATATGAGGTTATCTTTTAAGTGACACCGCTAAACTTTCCTTCTCCTCTACTAAAGTATCCCTTCTGCTTTAGGCACTGACATTCTCAAGGCTTGCAGAGGGGCATGCTAAAGGTGGGAGTCAACATTTGACCAAAGTTTGCACTCTTTGGTCATAGTGAATTTACATAATTTTTGGATAAATGTATAAATCTCATTTTAGTGTGAACCAGGTCTCTTGGCACTGCCTGTAGCTGCAGTAATTAACACAGAAATATTACTCAATAGGTATAACACGCTTTTAGGGATGGACGGAAGATGGGAAGAAATAGCGAGTTCCGCAATCTGGGCACGATAACAGCTCCCAATTCGGCACCATCAGACACCCACAACGGATCTTGCACCGCAGACAGTAGATATGGCGTGTTCGACTGTATTTAAAACTGCAGACAGGCCTTATAGGTTTTCCCATGATCTTTTCTACTAAGGTAACCCCAGATTGAGTGACTGACTTGGGTAACCCAAGGTATGCATCATTTGCAAAGTCGTAGCTTCAGAGCTTCAAAACAGTTACACCAATGACACTGTTGCCAAAAGAGAGCTAGTGAATCTACTTGAGCAACGAGAGGTTGTGGAAACCTACTTTAATAATAGTTGTGATTTCTGTTTCCAATTAGGGTTTTAACATTTAATCCGCCACCATGTTTTACAACTGTGGATGGTGAGAGCCACTGATTGTATAAACATTTTCACATCTCTGAGCTAGGCAGCTAGTATTGAGAGTAGGAACAATTGTATTGAACGTTTTAGAAAAGCCCTACAGTACCAAGGCAATGGCCTTCCCCTATTAATCTCTTAACTAGTGTCATCCATGACCAAGGTGTTAACTATCTTTATGGCAGGTATAAATTATGAATGGAGTATGTGTAATAAGCTATACTTATAAATGCATCTAATTTAGCAAGTGTATCCTCTATTGCTAAATCTTTGCTTCGGAGTCGTCAGTGCTGATGTCAGACTGTGAAAACAGAACAGTAGTAATGGTGCCATGTGTTATGAGCTGCCAGGACAGTAGCAGTGGTCCTATGTGCCCTGAGCTGCACCATCCAGTGCCTATCTGGATGGTTTCTGCTGTTGCGTACATGCTGCCAGGAGCAGCTGAAATGGAGCAGTCCTCTCCTGATTCTTCACCTGAATATGCACTGCGCTATACACTGGGTGTCTGATGGGGTGAGGAACATCTCATAGGCATTTTGACATGTTGCTTCCTAACCCCTCAGTAGAGTTAAATTGACCCACTGCTTGTAACAGCCTTTATCAACATCAGGAGAGCGATCACTGGTGAAGAGCATGGGCAGCAGGACATTTGGTATAAGGTGGCACGCGGGCGCCTGCAGACCCATGTTGGGCTGGAGCCTTGAATTTGGACCAGAAGACCAGGTATTATTTGGAAACGTCATAACCCATGCTCCAAGCACCATCATTGTGGCTATAGTTCTTTCTTAGTGTTATGTTCTCTAGTTTGTAATTCAAATTGTCTTAGAGTCCGATAACACCATGTGGTGAATTTCGTTATTGCTCCCATTCATGCACACAGTGCTGCGAGTTGTCACCTGTTTAACCCATCTCATTCTCCAGTGTGTTCAGGATGTGTCTACCTTGGATTATTAGCTTTATGTTGCTATGTAAGTGTAGCCTTGTAGTTGGGAACATGTATCTTCCATAACTACAATCAAAAACTGTGTATTCAGCTAGACCGGGAGACTACTCACCCTGCAGTGATGGAGTTATGCTTGCGTCCTGGCTGTTATAACATTCTTGAACTGTCTGAATCCATGGACTTATTGGAGAGACTGGTAACTGCTTTGATAGGTTTAAATAGATATGTGTGCATAGCTACTGTGTACACATGTGTGTCATACGAAGTATGTCTAATCCTGGCATGCATTCCAACTTTTACCTGTTCCCTTTTTTCTGTCCCATCTTTGTCAATCAGAACCTGCTTGTCTATTGATCAGCAA
Organism: Lissotriton vulgaris; assembly: GCF_964263255.1. Lineage (NCBI taxonomy): Eukaryota > Metazoa > Chordata > Amphibia > Caudata > Salamandridae > Lissotriton > Lissotriton vulgaris. The sequence goes on along the minus strand of NC_141696.1, from coordinate 473,185,222 downwards.
GGTTTTCTAGCAGTCCTGCACCCCTCTTCTCGAGTCTTTTCTTGGCCTGTTTTTGCCCTGGTAGCTTATACCATGGAGCTCCGACTTGAAGACTCATGCATTGTGCCTTCATCTCTTATACATCATGTTACCTGCATAACCTCAGTGTCTCATGCTTTGGGGAATAGTAATCGGATTCACGCTGTCGCTCTGAGTGTTACGGTTGATGGATGCGCTGAAAAAGTCTGGGTGTACTGCTCTTTAAAGAAGCAGTCAATGTCATGAGCAGTAAAAAGACTCCCGAGGAATGTACAGGGTTCCTGTCACTGGTCAGGGTACCAAGCTGCCTGTGAAATAGATTATCATAGCACAGCAGAGACATGCCTTGTCTCTAAAGGAGACAGCCTCACTGGGCCTAACCATGTGGCACCAGTAACCCAAAGGAAAGTGAAAGCACTTAGTTAAAAGACCATCTGACCTGGCACATGATGACTAGATCTGCTTGCTGTTGTCCAGCGAAAGGGCTTGAAGCTTCCACAGAAGAATATTCTTCATGTTGCTGCTGTGACTCCCTTGCTCTGCAGAGGCAAAGCCATCTTGTAATCTAGGTACAGATGACATGAGCTGCAGTTTGACTTTCTCTGGCAGGTACAGATCTATTGAGCCAAAAGACAGTCTATCTCCCTCCTTTGGCACAGGTTTCCATCCTTTCTGGTGACTGCTGACCTGCATCGAGAAAGCAAGCCCAGTTCCTACTGACCACTGGCATCTGAAATAACTATCTCCACAGAAGATTTGCTTCTGAACACACCATTCGCGAGTCAAGCCTTGAAATAGAGGGTGTTTATGGATATCTGAAAGGAAGAAATCAGTGTAGTTTCTACCTTTCTCGTCTAATCGTGCTTCATGTCATGTAGCAGATTGGAACATTACACTCCCTGTGGATTACAGGTACTGCCCTCAAAACAAATTCACTACATCCCCTTCCGAAGAGCAACTTTCATTTTTTTCAGAAAAGGTTTAGGAGTGAAGATCTTTTTTACATTAAGTTAGAGATGGTAAGTAATGAATAAGGGTCCTTGATAGAATACATATTGTGAAAGGCCTTAGATATATACATGGAGTGAGATGTGCTGATACTACAAGTGAAAATCTGTGGATTTAGTCCAGAACTTTTGCATTTGGAAAGGCTGTTGATGTATACCTTGTTGCTAAATGCCTGTCCTTGACACTGTTCTGAAGCCCTGCAATTACATTTCTAGATTAGGTCCTGAACTCTTAAGATCAAGGTGAGCCAATCCTCTTTTTGGTCCACTGGCACATTAATAATTGTTGATGAAAAAATGTTTTTTTATTCAGGTCTTAATGCTAGAAAAGTCATTCAAAACTGGATTTAGCTGATTTGACCAACACCGGGCCAAGTGTTGGTGTAGAGCGTCAGAATATCTCATATACTACATTGAAGAAAAATTAACTTAAATGATTTTTGGGTTCCTTTCTCCTTATGTTAGGTGAAATAGGATGGAAAAACGAGATGCCATTTGGCCAGATTACAGTCTCTGGAAGTGGAGAAGAGCAGGCTGACATTAAATCCACCATATCCACTGTCCTGTGTTGTAAATTTTGGCAACTTGGAATTTGACAGGCTGTTAACTCTAGATTCCTGTTTTGTTCGGATGAACATCTGTGTTTAAAGAAAATAAAACCAAAAATAAAGCCACAGGGAAACCAATGAGCTATTGATTGAAGTACAGTGTAAATAATCTTCCATATGTACACCTCACAATCTTGTATTAGTGTAGTTCCTATCTGTTGCAGTTGTGTTCCGCCCATTCAGAATGCCTGAATTTTTATTTTTTATTTTGGGCATCACCTGGTTTTGGACATTTTAGTGTGGGTGACTCACTACATGTGTCCTACCCACTGTAATCACATGACAAATGGACTGTGTGCGTTTGCCTCCAGTGTCCGCCTTTTAAGATAATGCTACTGTGACGCAGCAAGGGTAAGGGGCACTTGGATGGTTACAAATGAACACGTGTTAGTCGTGTGCAGCCTGGTAATTGTGCAAATGTATCCCTGAGAAAGGGGAATCCGCAGGATTAGATATTGACCTTGGGTAGGCCTTATACTGCTAGGGTGTACACTAATGGGGAAAGTCAGTGTGATTTACTGTTTTGTCAGTAGTGTCACTTAATTATATGCAGGGGGGTACTGTCTTAAAGTGCAGTTTTGCTTCCCTTTGGCCTACAGAGACCAGTGATGTATCACAATGGGGTGTAATCTGAGAGAAAATTGAATCTGCAAGTTCACAAAAGATAACTGAACCACTTATGGACCATCCAGAATTGTCATAGTTCTCTGGTTCAGCTCAGGATCAGAGTCCAGGCCTATGGTCACCCTGTTGTGCCAGGTTAATTACATATCTCTCCAGGAGCAACCCCTTTCTAACACTACGGGAGCAATTAACAGTGCTTCACTCTGCTCCTGAGGAGGAAAGGGGTGGGGGTGAAGGATCTACATCAATCAGTCCGCTGTTACACTGTACTAGGGATGGGACTGCCCTAGCCCACCTAACAAAGGAAGAATCCCAGACCTTTGGAGCCAACACAGGATTGCTCTTCCTGCTGAAGATTTGGTGTGGACTGCCCTGGCAGTGATGTCAGGGAGGGGTGGAGCTGAGGCCCCCAGAGGAGATGTGACTAGTGACTCTTGGATGAGTCTTGAACTGTCCCAGCATGCTTTGCAAGAGGGTTGAGACAGGGTTGGAGAAGTGATGTGGCACTCTAGGATTTGCCAGCGGTGTCTGGCTTCTGAAACATTCCACCCCTCTGTAAAAACTCTTGCACAAGGGGGGAAAAAACTCTTCCACAAGGGGGAGACTCTCTCTTACTTGGTGTTATTCTGTGCTTTACTGCTGGGCCATGGGTCTGCCATGGACAGCTGGAGGGAGGAATCCCCTGATTCACAGAAAGGACTAAGGACTCTGCCCAGTTGACCTCAGGACCAGTGAGCTCTCCAAGGGTCAGTGAGGCTGGTCTCCTTACACCACCTGAGGACCAGTTGGGTGAAAGCCCTGGAAATGTTGCCCTAAGGGACCAAGACCTGGAGGGAGTCTTGCGCAGGAGCCAGAAGAACCAGCTCTTTGTCGATCACACCGCTTGGGAGATAAGGAGGTCTTCTAAAACTGACCCTGGTGGCTAGAGCTTGCCCCCGGCGTAAAATAAGCCCTGGATTTTCCAGATTGGCTTTACAGAGCCTGAGTTATGGCATTCAGAAGACCGGCGGTTTTTGACCTTGTCCCCGAGCAGAGAGCGTGGGGCTCAGCCACGTTTTCTCACCTTACCCCTTGGGTGGGCCAGGCCCGGGGGTCGGTGCAAGTTCGATTTATTATTATGTATTTTTTTTTTTCAGAGGGCGAGGGCATGCGACGTGGCGCCCTCGCCAGTCTCTATTGGCTGTGGACACCATTTCCTGGGCTGTATGCACTGAAAAGACTGGCTGCCAAAGAGGATGGGGGAATATTGTTGCCCTCCCCGTTGTGATAGCTTGCACCTGCTTCCAGTGCCCGTGTGTGGAAGGGAGCGGTACGGCCTCATGTTGGGAGAGTGGGCATGGAAAGGGAGACTGCTGGCAAGAATGAAGCCGGTCACGTGGAGAGCTGGCTGGGCCACACGTGAGTGGGCTCCCTGCTTTGCCCCAATAAAGGAGAGGTTTGGGGATTCTGCTGCGATGGGGCACCCCCCTGAAAAAAGATAAGGAAAAAAATAAATGGAAACGAAAAGCTTTGTGCTCTCTCGGCACAGCTGGAGAGCTTCAAATAAAATGTCCACTGCTCCTGGCTGGAGTGTCCCATAATACTTTGCATGGCTTTTTCATTCACATATTTTACTACTTGTGATGGCTGTACAGGGTACCCCACCAATATGAGAAAGGAGACATGGGGGGCTGAAAGAATGCACCTGCTCCCTCCCCCACCCCAAGAAGTTGTTTTAAAAGAAGTGTCCCTATGTCTGTAGGGTCATAGAATCCAGGACCCTTCTATAATGTTCACTGTTTCAAAGCATTTCCCAGTTTAGAGCTTTCGCTCTACAGCTGGGATGCAGCATCCTCGAGATGCTTGTTATGTGGTTGCATTTATTGTGACCTGAATATGTTCAAGAAGATGGTTGTGTGTTATTTGATCAAAATGTGATTCTTTCTAGGGGCGCTTTTTTAATGATTGCATTTTCACGGGGTAAAATTTATGAAAAAGTTACGTAGACACGTTTTGCTCATTTTACGATCCTTTATTTTTATAAAAATGTTGGCGGTGATTATAGATCACTGTGGATGTACTTTATTAGCAGTAATAAGTGCATTTATACATAATTGTTGTTATTGATTGCATTTACATACATATATTGTTTTAAATATTTGTTGATCTTGATCCATTGACCAAGCCAGTAGACTTATCGTATATGTTTGTATTACCCTTGTGGCGATCAAAGGTTATTATGCATCTATGTTATTTATTTGCCATCTGCTAATGTACTATTTAGTTGTGTGTATAAATGTACTTTTACTTTTTCTAAAGAAAAAGCACTGATTGGACAATCATTTATGGAGTGTTAATATTGTGTGCCAGCAAACGGTGATTACTATCCTATACCACCTCCCCTGAGTAGGCCTTGGACTACTCTGCTTCGCTACACTGATAGTCAAACGCTACAATAGGTTGCTTTTTTTCAATAAGGGTAAATTGTGGTTCTGTTGCTTGTGCAAACCACTTAGCTAATAGCCCAATTTCCTACACTATCCTTGTACACTACTCTCCTTGAAGCCTGGAAGTCTGCTTACCTTCGAAGTTGAGGTAACAAAAGTGATGTGGTAAAGCAATGTCCTATATAAAGTTAAAGAAATTTGTTGATTTACATCCTGGCTACTGTCATCTCTGAATATTAGAGTAGAAGATCACTTTTATCATTCTGTTCTTCATCTCCTTCGTGTTAAGCTTTTTTCCTCTTTATTAATTTCTACTACTTAACTTTTTCTCTTACCTTAATTTGTTAATAATTGATCACTTAACCTTAGAAGACTCGTTTTCCATTGTTAAACCAGGTCTAATTGACATAATGCCACTGTTTCAAATGTTCCACTTCCTCTCAGTGTATTAAAGTTTGTACTATAATTCCCTTATTTGCTTGTCAGAGCACCACATAAAACACAAATGTACGACACCATGAGTGTACAATGGCAAAGAACGTTGTATATTTGTCACCAGCGCATAAAAGTAAATAATTTCACAATAGGTGGATAATTTGTATGAGGCTCTTTAATGCGAGTTCTGATGATACTGTACTAAAGAACAAGTTGAAAACGTTTTTTGTTGTCAGTCTTATTTTTCCTTTGATCCACAGAAAACAGCCCCGATAAAGGAGATAATTGGAGTCTTCCTACTCTCCTGTTGGAGCAATCGCAATCGAGGTGCTTGCCATGGTGCGGACAACAATTTCGGGTAAGTTCATGGGTAATAAATAGGTGGAGGTTGGGGGCAAAAGAGTTTCTTTTGTAACATTAGATTGTGCCAAACCAGTATTCTTGTCTGGGTCTCTGTTCAGGTGGCACAACCAGCATTGCTTGTTGCCTAAGGTCCTTCCGTTTTGGATCTAATTTTTCTGTTTTTAACTTTCTTATATTCGAATCACTCCGATTCTTTTTTTATTTGAGTTTCTAGTTTGTTTTTTATTTACTTTCTTCTTGTAACACCACTTTTTGACATATTGGGGTCAAACGTCTTTTCTTAAAGGGCTGCTGTGCTGATGAGTTTTGAATAGATGTCAGACTAGTCTAGATTCACAAAGACTCTTAAAAATGTGCCCGGAAATCTATGACAGTCAAAGATTTCCTGAGCTAATTCAGTTCCCAAAATGTATGCATGCCGGATCTCTATAACCAGTAAGAAATTCTACACAATTAATGATTTGGCTGTGTGCATGTGTAATTTTCTCTGAAAGGGTAAGAAAATATTTTAACCTATGAAGTCACTCTTCCTCCCCTTAAAGTAGGGGGGGTGCTCACTCTCCTTTTTAGGTCTCGCCTACACAGTGCACATGCGCTGCATAGGAGGGCCTTTAGCCGTCGCTCTGCTAATTTTCAAGCACATACTCGTGTTTGTGGCGGCATCCACCTTGCGGGAGCGAGCAAGGGCCCACCACAAGTGCAGTGCTTGAAAATGGGCAGACTGCGCGTGTACGCACGCACCACTCACGGGATCACCTCCTGCTCCCCCTCTCTCTCGCGTGCACCACTGCAGGGTTTGTTTTTCTTTGCAAGTTCATTTCCGAGGTCAGGCTGTCCCTCAACACCTCCTGTAAAGGAGTCTTTGCTGCCGGAACCTTTTCTGAGCAAAAAATGACCACCTGCCAGCAAAGCTTTCCTTTGTTTTTTTTATTTAAAATGTTCCCTCTCATTTCTGCCTCGCTCTTCTACACTACCATTGTGTGGTTCTCAGAGATTATGTAGTTTTTCTTTATGTATTCGACACACTCCGGGCTGTCATCCAAGGTGTCGCACACAGGCTTATCCAATCGAATGCTGTGAGTTGGTTGTGACTGTCACCCGCTTTGCGCCAGTCATGAGCACAGGACTGTTATTGGTTCGTTCAGTGAGATGCGCTGTGCCCATCACCTGCCTCCCGCCTTCCTAAGCACTCAATCGGTGCTAGGGTGTGCTGAACAGTACACCTTGAAACCCGGCGCCTGCCCCTCACGCACACAGGCCTGTCCTTGTACAATAATGCAGCGCCATAGTCTAAAATACTGTTCCTTTGGGTGGCTGCTTGAATTGACTCTTCAGGTGCCTGTGCTATCCACACCCCTGGTGGAGTGCCCTTCAGTTGATCTTGGTGATCAGAGCATTACATTCCTGCCTCAGTAGAATACCCCCCACGTTCACTATAACGCCTGTGTGACAAGCAGGTACTTCCATCAGGAGGGTTACCAAAATGATGTGACAGTGGAATATCGGTTTGAGGCATGGTTCACTAAATTATGCAGCGTGAAATGGCAATTTATGCAGCATGTTTTGATATCACTTAATTATTTTGTACTTTTAATGACGGTTATACTGTCGGGCAAAAATGTAACTTCATTAATGTTAGTTTGACAACCAAATACTAGTGAACCTATGCAACGGGGCCTTCCGCTGCACGTCAACACGTTGCCCTGTTTTTAGTAACTTCTGATCAGTTTGAGATAGAAACACTTGTTTTGCTAACATCTGCAGATAATGCAGCAGATTGATTAAGTGGCCAATGCGGCAAATACATGTTTATCTGGGGTTGAAAAGGTGTGTCCATGTAATCCCATTATTCCAGTGGCCCTCACAAAAAGCAGTGAAAATTGAAGAATACTGGATGTCTCTAATAAGTTGAGTGTGGCACTGTGCAAATGCATCCAGCATTTTCATGCTGCTGTAAATAATCATTTCAAAATACAAGATCCATCAGAACAATGACCACGCTCCCAACAACTGTCAGATCCTATGAAGTTGAGTATTGACAATCTTGCATGACCATACAAGCATTGGCTTGTTCTGTTAGTCTGTATTTCAGGTACGTGCTCACAAGTGTGAATTAGTCATATTATCTTTATGCACAATTGGAGGTCTAAGTTGAAATTAATAAAAGTCATACTTTTCTTTAATCAGCAATATGTTTTTGACTATTTTTTTAACAGATGGACAACCTCAATTTAAATGTACAAATAAACATTTGTAATTGGACTCTTATTCTTTTACAGATTCAAGGGATGGTAGCAAAGACAGACCTTGGAGTAGTCCACAGTCCGATAGCTCTCCTTCGAGTCACGGTGTGTATGAAACTGCCAGACTTCTAGACTAGGCTAAATGTACATAATAAAAGTAGATCAAATTTGTTAACTGGTTCAATTTTTTTATTGAAATTCTGTTTTTGCGGAGCATGTTTTTTTTTCCATTTGCAAAAGTTGTACATGCAGCAGTATTTAAAGTGTGAGAGCAGGGGATAGATACAATTCACTGTAAGTACACATCAAAAGGGAATGTGTGTTAATTTTTTAATATTTTATTTTATGTTTGCCTTTCTTCCCCAAGGTTTGTTGAGAAATTTCCCATGAACGTGTGGGAGGACAATTGTTCTTTCGATATCCATTTCGTATTTTTTAGTGAATGACATTGCATATCATTAAGGCTTGGCCCACACGTTCAAAGACAACATTAATGCACCCTCTGTGCGCTGACCACCTGTTTTTTTGGCAACTACTGTGGTCTCGCAACTCGTTTCGCAGTTGCTGTACTTATTTTATTTTTCATGTTGGTATATATTGCTTTGTTTTGTTTCATTGTATTCCTTCTTTGAGTAAAACAAGAAGACAAAGGCATTTTTCTTTGAAACATTACACGGCTTGCTTGACTTTCGGTTTTCTCCTTTTTGGATTGTACTGTAGTCACTTCTCTATTTCTTCTGTGAGGCCTACAATAGAAACTGTTTAGAGTATAAGGCAGCCATTAATAGAAGACTTTTCCCTTTGTCATATATAACTTGCAAGCAGTCATTAAAAGTAACTCATTAGTGGTTGTAGTGCTACTGTCATGAAATACCTATGGTACATGCTATTAAATTGCACCCTACCTCCAAAGCCACTTTCTAGCTGTTCTTAGAGCCTACCCCTAGACATACATGAGTTAGATTAATTATTGTGGGGTAAAATGTAGTTTATTTGCCACAGTACTGTAGGGCTATTTGCCCCCGGGCTTCTGTTTTATCATTATATCACTGTAACTCTGAGGCACTGAAAGATTCTAAAGCAAAAATTTAGTTGTAGATACTCCGCTTCATCAGACTAGCAAAATCTCTTGCAAGGCCAGGAGACCAAGTCCACTCTTTGAATGTTTAATGTATAAGACAGTATCACTCTCTGTACAAAACTGGATATGTTTTGTTGGTACCAGTTTTCTGATGCTTGGAATGTTTCTGGAAAAAGAAGCTATCTCCTCAGCTTAGAACTAATCCCTGCTCTTTAACTGTGAGAAGGGACTGGTTCATTCAGGCTTTGTTCTCCATCATTGGGATTTTATCTGCTATTCATAATCTGTAGAATATATCTGTGCACTTTTAATATCCTGGAACACAACTTTAAATGTTTATTTGAAATGCAAATTGCTTTTCCTGTTGCTGGGGCCACAGGCAGACATGGGCTACTCAGTTGAAGTCTTTTACCTATGCTGACTAATGTAACAAAAACCAATCACCAGGTAGACTATTTTGACACTTTGGTCTTGGATTAATGAAGCAGAACAATTCAAGGCTTATTCAGCATTCAGCACATTAATGTCATATAATAGATCCGTGTCCAACCGTGCTTTGTCTTATGAAAAGAAAAGTACTTTACTGTCCCCACAGCAAAATAATGCACATTTAATGACACAGATTGATGTATTGCGCATGTTTTTAATGAGACATTTGAAAGCCTGAGGCTAATAATTTGCATGCATAGAGCCCCCTCTCAAAATCTTTGTTTGTGACAACATTTTTCAAACCGTCTTTTCGCCTGCGTGACGCTTTATCTCCCTTGAGCTGTTAGCTGTACATCTTTTTGCATCCAGGTCAGTGTATTTGTTGGCCACTCTATAAGAATTAACTACATGAAGCAGGTTATATTCCCATGAAGCGGCATTTACGAGCCTTGAGAACCCCTTCCGATCGGCTGTTTGCAAACGTCGCCATTCACCGCATGACTGAGAAAAGAACCCGGCGGGAAACGCGTTTGCTTTTATATGACGGAAGACTAGCACTTGAACTCTGCAAATCGATCGATTCCAACTAGCGTCCCAGCATGCCGAGCAGTAACTTGTTGAACTATACCCGCCAGATCACTTGGCCAGATCTGCAGAGAACTAGTAGCAGCTTTTGTCTTTTGTGTCTAGGAGAGTTGAAGTCTGAATTCACATTCGCTATTTTTGGTCCCATTGCCTCCTTCATTGAATATACATCATTTGCGCCATGAAGAAGATGGCACCCAAACGAAAGGATCTTTCACCGAAACGCGCGTCAGCGCTTTGAATTAGTCCCCTCCATTAATATATCTGAACTATGTGTTTTGAAGAAACAATGAATTATGTTGAAAAGTCCTCCTTTTGAAGTGATAATAGGTCTTGACTGATCAAAGCTATTTTGAGGGCTTTGTTATAATGGAGTCATAACAACTGCTAAAAATGTTTATAATTTACTGCACTGTTCAGTAGGCCAAATCCACTTTCTGAAAATTAATAGACGTTGTGAGGGGGCTTGGTGCATATTAAGCTTGTTTTGTACATATGTGACGTATGTATTTGTGGTTCTGCATGAGTATGGTTTGAGTATGAAGGTGGCTGAGTGCTGTTGAGTGAAAGTTGTGCAATGGGATCTGATTTTTCCTAAAATTCGGCAGTTAGGGTATGTATTTATTAATGCACTAATAATTTTGTATTGATAAGATATATAATAAAAAACAAAAAATTAAATAATGAATCAAGTAATGAGTACACCCTCTTGAATGTTTCTATATTTCTGTGAATGGTCCAGCCAGAGTGGCCCACATAATATACGACGTATAGCATATGTTAACTTGAAATAGGTAGAGTTCATTTTCTGTGAATGTTGGTCTTTTCCCCTGGTCCTCTACCTACATCCTTTCTCAGGGGTCCTCCTTTGTGATAGTGGCTGTAACTAAATTGCACCATTGCACTTTCGCACAAAATCCTGGCAGCAATCTCTTCTGGTGTTGGCTCCCATTTCCAATGATAGCCCACTGTAGTGGATATCTGACTTTTCCAGTGCCTTTTAAGGTACTAGTATTAGTCAAGTTCTCTTGCAGCTTTTAGTTCATTCTCTCCTTATGCTGGCCCCTGTGATCCTTTTGGATACATACCCCACGAAGAAGTATCAGAAGGTCAGGAAATAAATAGGTAAATATTGAGGACAGTTAAAGTGAGATGCTACCTCTAGCCATATAACTAGGAGATTAATTAGGGAGGCCAGGTCAGGTTAATATCTGGTCTCTGGCACCCATCAGTCACCACTCGGAACCGCCCTTCATCATTTGGGGCCCCGAGGACCAACACTACACCTGATCTTGTTCTCCAACAGGAAGAACATGGTCTTCCTTTCAGAAGACCAAGTTTTTCCTGACCAGATATTAACCTGACCTGCCCTCCCTAATTAATCTCTTAGTTATATGGCTAGAGGTAGCATCTCACTTTAACTGTCCTCAATATTTACCTATTTATTTCCTGACCTTCTGATACTTCTTCGTGGTATATGTCTATAGGGCGTGTATTCAGAGCAGGTCATTAAATTGCCCTTGGGTCCTCTTTAAATGTATGTGTTGTAGATCCTTTTGGATACAACCACGTTTTGGGAATGTGTAAATGCGCAGGCTGTGGGTTACAGTTTGTGATGACCTTCGCTGGCAAGTGGAGGCCAATGATGGCTCTGGCGGTGTTGGAGGAGATGCCATTTACTGTCCTGGTCCTCAAGAACGGGGCTAGAAATGGTGACTTCTGGTGGCTCCTGGAAGGTTGCTCAGCCCCAACATGAAAATGGGCATATGAGCCCACCCAGTTAAAGTTACTGATATTGGGATGCGGAATGTCGTTATACGGGAGCCAAGTGGGGGATAAAAGTTGGGGTTGATTCCACAGACACCAAAATTAGAGGGCCATATTACTAGAAAAGTGGACGATTAATGTGACCACAACCTGGTCCTTTTGGTAGTATCTAGAAGCTACACCTCAAAAAACAAAGAGCTTCACTGCCACAACCCCTGGTCAAAAAAGATCACAGAGCAAAGCACATTTCCGCCTGGGCTGTTCTGCAAGGAATCTGCCACACCTTGTTAGTGAATGGGATGAGTTACGGCTGGGTGGTGCACAGATGTGGTCAGGCAGAGCAACATACGCTAACCACAGCTCCAGCCAAATCGGTCCATCTATTTCCTCTTGTTCTTAAAGGATTGTAGTAGGATTTCAGGTCTGTTCCTGACTGGACAAGGAGTCAGGCTGATAAAGACACTAGCCCCGAACTCCGAATTGTGACCTTATTTGTGTGCTGCCTGGACACCAATCTGGAAAAAAAATCTTTTAACACTGACCTAGGGATTTATTGTGGTGAAAGGGTAGGGACTTCTGGGGTAGAAGATAGGTTCTTTATTTCATTTAGGGCCTTTGGTTACAGCCACAGCCTGATAGCTCCCTTTAGGTTCATACATCGATTCTACTGTACTTAAAATCCAGGCTTCACCCAGTACTCAATCACCAGTATTCCATGTATCATTGCGTTCTCACAGCATCCAAACTCCAAAATCTACATCAGGCTCAATCACCCCATGCACGCACAGACCAAGCCGATCTGTCTGCAGCGCTGTGCTGCTCAAGTTTCACTTTGTGCTAGAAGTAAACTGTGCAGTTGGAAAGTCTGTTACCCAAAGCACTTAGAGAAAGCGAAACTAGACGTGTTGCATAAAAACAACTTGCAGCTTTATTTACCCTCATTCATCTGTTTATCCTGCTGCAGGCAGGGGGTGGGAAGGGGTGTATTTAAAGGGGAGAGATAGTGTTTTGGGACTGGAAGTGCACAGATGTGCTTCACTTTGTGGTACTGTGCTGTTCATTCAACTGTTCATCCTGGTGCGACCTGGTGTTTTAGCTTCTTTTACGCATGAAGCGCCTAAAAGCGATTCAGTTCGAAGCGCTATGAAGGATACATATGTTGTCTGTTCATCCACCTACAGACTAGGCTCTGCGTAAAGGGAAGCAGCGTGCAGTACAGTTTCTTTCTACTAGGAGGAGCCTAGAAGGCATTCAGTCAACATTGAGGCGCTACATAAGTGTCTTCAATTATTCGTTTATTCTGCTTAGACAGATGGGAAGCTGAAATCGCTGTTTTCTTATCAGAAAAGGAAGGCAGCTGTCTCCGTGGGTGGGGGGTGACCTGTAGCGCCAGGGTCATGACAGTGCACTGGGTCTGTGCAGCGCACCTAGAAAAGCCCAGCTTCGACTTACTTCTCTTGTCATCAACGTCATTAACTAGCTGAGGGGGTTAATGCATTCACTGCAGAGATGTGTGTACAACCAGCTGGTCGCAGTTTTGAATTTTAAGGTTAACTCAGCTTTTCATCATTTAACAGTCGATGAAAACATTATCCATGCTTCGAGGATTAGTGACATAGTTACAGCGCAGAGAAGCCTTACAGTGTGGCCAGCTTACTGTACGAGGCAGCATTTATTAAACTAGTGGGATGAGGTCTGTGCTTCAGTGCGCTGCCCCCTTACGCTATACAGCCCTACAGAAAAGTAGTGGTCCTATCCAAATAAAAGTGCAGCAACTCTGATAAGCGACCCTGACCCTCCTGGTAGGTCGCTCCCTCTCCATGCAACTCGGCCTGCAAGTCCCTGCCCCTGCTGCCGCTGCTAAAGACTCGCTGTGCCCATCTGTTTTCTTCACCCTTGCACACCCTCACCCTCACACACCCTCTCACCCTCACATACCCTCTCACCCTCACATACCCTCTCACCCTTGCAACCTCTCTCACCCTTGCACCCCCTCTCACCCTCGCACCCCCTCACCCTCACATCCCCTCACCCTCACATCCCTTCACCCTCCCTCACACCCCCTCACCCTCCCTCACACCCCCGCACCCTCCCTCACACCCCCTCACACACCCTCACCCTCACCCTCACACTCTCACCCTCACACTCTCACCCTCACACCCCCACACCCTCACAACCCCACAACCCCACACCCTCACCCTCACACACCCTCACCCTCACACACCCTCACCCCCACATCCTTGCACCATTCACCCTCACACACCCTCTCCCTCACACCCCCACACCCTCACAGCCCCTCACCCTAAAACCCCTTCACACCCCCTCACCCTCACACACCCTCACCCTCACACACCCTCACCCTCACACACCCTCACTCACACACCCTCACCCTTTCACCCTCACACCTCCTCACTCACCCTTACACCCCCTCACCATCACACACCCTCACCCTCACACCCCCTCACTCTCAATTTAAGAATATGTATCCACACGGAGAGCTGCTGCTAAAGTCGAGCTTGCTCTCTGTGGCTTCAAGATTCCTGTGTTTATTACATCAACATTTAATGGTCTTGCTTCTCACGAGGCGTAGAGGGGTCTTCACAGGGGTGTAATTGTCCCTGTGGTGCAGGAGGCCCCATTCAGACTCAGGACTATGAGTATATGGGAGTCTCCGGGACCCCTCGACACATTCTGCGGAACTGCATCATTTGGAGTTACGCCACTAAATCTTCTGGCTTTCTTTTGGTTTCGGGTGACATGTATAGCCCTCCATTTCGAACTTCCATGTAGATCTGACACGCGTAACCTGGCGTCGGAGTCATCAAATAGGTCACCTGGGCAAAATACAAGTGCTTTCCTTACTGGGGGCAGAGGGGGCTTCAAGAGAGAGATAGAAATAGAGGGCTGGGCAGTAAGAGATGGAGAAGAGTGAAGATGCATGAATGGAAAGAACGAGATAGCGCGAGGACAGGAAGCTTGGACTCAGTATTTTTGCCAGGCCACCTTTTGTTTACTTTGTCCAGCCCTGATGGCTCGTGTTGGTTTTCGGCTGCTGTGGAGCGAGGCCCCTGCCTGTCTTCCTTTTACAGTTTGCAGATGCAACTCAATCCAGACTGCTTATGAATAACAATCGACTGAATATAAAAGCGATAAAAGACAATTTAAAACTCCTAGTCAGCTTTCGCAATAATGGCTCCGTGATTTCAAAGAAGATCTTAGCCTGTTAATCAATTCAAATTTTTCTCATGTGTGGCTATTTGCTCTCTACCAAATTTTATGGATAAAAAGCAGTTAGTTACTCACACAACAAGCCATGAGCGTGCACATCCCGAAACTGGAAGTTCGGGAGCGTCGCGCCTCGTGAAGCGGGACTTCAACCTTCTGGGAAGCCCGGCCCAGAGGAGCAGTGGTGACGCGGGGCCTCCCATGCCTGAGGGAGAGCCCCGCAGAGGCTGCAGAAGTCTGGAGTGGCGCCGATGCGGTGAGTGGGGCTTAATTGTACTTGCAGTGGGGGTGGCGGTGACGGCGGCGGGGTGGTGTGTGTGTGCGCATGTGTGTGTGTTTTCGCGCTAGTGTGTGTGTGTGTGTGTGTGTGCGCGTGTGTGTGCTTGTGTGCGTGTCTCTGTGTGTGCGCTCGTGTGTGTGTGTGTGTGTTTGCATGCGTGTGTGTAACGCGAAGCGAAAGCAGGGGGGGGTGTGGCTGTGTGTGTGTGTTGGCTGTTACTGCATGCGAGAAGTGCATGAGGTTTGCAAGGGAGACAGGAGATGGGCACAGCGCGTAACTGTACGTGGTGAACGCGCGCGTGCCCCAGTCCGGCCTGAGCGTGCCCATCTCCTGTCTCCCTTTCAGGGCCCTTGAAGCAGACTCAACAACTATAGGTCTCGCAGGCGACAGCGCTTTCGCGCTGTGTCGCCAGGTGCGAGACCTAAAAATGTAGGAATTATTTTAGTAATTTCTAATTCTTAATTCTTGGAGTTCTTCATGAATTAAGAAATGTTCCCAAATACTTCTTTCAACAATGTTTACAGGACTCGTTTTCCCCTGGAAAAGATCTCCTACTCTAATTTTGCATTCCCACAAACAACAAAAAAAGTGCTTATTTTGAAGCGGAAAGATATTTTGCGTCAAACTTTAATGACCGCTTGAAAAAAAGTGATCTGAAGACCTCTTCTGCCTTGTCTTTTCGAGATCTTTGCTGTCCAGAAAAACGAATTGTGCTGTTGCAGAATACACAATGTTCATAGATTTCTTTTGAGCTGCTGCACACCCAGTCCTACCTCTACTTCTTGTGTCAGTGGTATAAGAACTATACTCTGTCCTTCTGTCAGTTGAAGAGAAGAATCATATGCCTCCATAGTCCTTAATACCTTTCTCCAGAACTGTATCACTTTGCTGGCAGCCCTTCTGTCATTTCAGTGAGTTGAAGCACGTGGACAGATCAGTCTCCACAACCCAAGACTATCGATTGAAAGATTGGAAAAGGCCTGCAGGAACTGTAGCACACTCAATATCTGCCACTTAATGTTTGCTCAGTTCTTACACACTGGAAATCAAAACTTTTTCCGGGGTGTTATGCTGCCGGAGCCACACACACTTATCCATAGAAGATCGTTTGTCCGCTGGTGCTCATAGTGGTCCAAGCACAACATGTCCTCTATGCAGGCATTCAGGTTCACATGCACATCAGACGTAATAGTGGTCTCGCACTCACTTCAACAGAGCCATAGCAGCTCTCAAGGGTGCCACATGCTGACACAGGCCATGTTACTCGTCTCATGAATACTTGCATCTTACTCCATGTGCAAAACAAAAGGACAGACAGTTCTCGCCCAACAGCCACCACATCATGTGGCAGCATATATGAAGTAGCTCACAGGCAAACTGTTAATTGTTACAATGTTACCAAAATACTGTGTAGCACAGGGCTCCTAAAATGCTGGATAATGGCTTATTCTAGTGTTTCCTTGCCTGCCTTTGAAAGTAATAATATAAGCCTGATTACATTAATTTCGACTCCCCTCTGCAGCAAAGTCTAGCGCGAGCAACAAGCCATGTTCTTAGGCCACTTTTTCTTATTACAGCTATTCATAGCCATTAAAGTTTATGTTGCCCGTCCAGCCAACTGATATCTTCTTTCCACCCTCCTTACTGGGCTCTTTCTGCCCAGCAGTGTATGCTGACACCCTTGCTGGTGGATTTTAGCACGGGCAGCCTCAGACTAGACCTTCTCATTTCAGGCTCTGTCTCGAACTATATGCAGACTATCATTTGTCTTAAGAGTTCCTCACTCCCGCTAAAGCCCTACTGCACCACATCCTCCTTGCCAAAACTGGGCCAAGTTCAACCCTTTCCACACTTGGCTCAACTTAGCGAGGGCAAGCAGCCACTGGCTTCTCAGGGAGGTATTGTGGAGGACATGAGCTCAGAACTCAGAAACAAAGAACAGACACTGTAGTTTCAAATTCCAGCCCAGTGGATGTCTTGAAAAAATACTTTCTTAGTTTCACAGTAAAACCAATACTACACGGTCTGATTCAGCATGCAAGCTGGTATTCATGATCACAGTTCTTTTGTGGGGGGCTACCTTCTTTACTCCCTTCTAAATGCTGCTTTACCCTGGTGATCCTAGCTGGATCAGTCCCCCAGAAAACTGTGGTACTCAGTTTCTTATACACATTGTTGAATTTGGTAATCTCTATTTCTTTGTGCTTCTGTTAGTGTGAGCTCCGTGGCTCAGACTCACTGAAGGCAGAGACCTGCGGTCACCATATGCAGTTTCAGTAGCGACAACAGTAGAAGTCTGACGTGGCTCACATCTTCTCTGAGTGCAGCATCCCTGGATGGTCTGGCATCACTCAGCCTAGCCTGGACTGCTATGCTGGTGATCTTGGGAGTTGCAGCCTACTTGTGGGCTGACAAAAGTGCTTGTTACAGCTGATATGCATGTTGAGGCAGTTGCAACTCCAAACCCGACCCGGTATGCACGCAGCTGTCAGCCTTATAAGCTCCACAGCCATGACTTGCGCCTCCAAAGGCACGGCACACTTCGCAAACAGTTCACCTCCAGGATCCCACATCTTTAGATGATCACAGAGAGACGGTTGAGCTCTGTGAAGCTCATACTGAATGGGATGATTATCTTCTACCAATGCCATCATCTCCAATGCCGCCTCTTGTGGATTCTCCTCCTGAGGACATAGGGGCTTCCATAACATTCTCGAAAAGCAACAAGGAGGTTCGAACTTCCCATGCCTACAAAACAGGCACATTGCTTACTTTGTGATTTTAAAGAGCCCTTTCAAAAGAGCGTCCGGACTTTGACCATTGTTGACTACATCTGGGATGAGAACATAAAGGTGATAAAAAAAAATTTGGCCTCAGTAGCTGCGGTGCTACCACACCTGGATAAAAAGTACAAGGCCCGGGAGATCCTGCATGTCTCACGAGGCACCCCAAACCAGACTCTGGGATCAGAATCCGTGCTGGTCTAAAAACCCTTCAGCACCTATTTCAGCGCCTTCACACGGAGAGGGTAGGTGCCTTGATAACATCGGAAATCGTTTTTCCTCAATATCCGCGCTCACAGTAAGGGTAGAAAACTCTTTGGTTGTTCTCGGACCATACGATCGCCAGTACGATCGCCAGCTGTGGTCGGATATTTCTCCGTACTTTTAAAAACTTCCCGAAGATGTAAAAGCTGCAGCCAAGAAAGTGTTGCAAAAGCGTTAGCTCACATCATCTGAAATTGATTTCGCCATGGACATTGCTAGTACTGGTTTCTGACAACAACAGGCGCGGCAGTGTTACGAAAACCGTCTGGCTCAAGGCCACTTCCTTCAAGCCGTAGGCGCAAAATAAGATCTTAGGCCTTCCTTACAATGATGAATCCCTGTTTGGCAAACATGTCGATAATGCCATCAAAACAAACACTGACATGGCCAAATCATTGGGGACCCTGCAATACAGAAAAATGCCTTTTTGAGGAGCTCGGGGAAGATGAGAACCCTCCTATAGAGGAGGCTAGCAGCAATATTGTGACCCCGTTTATTCAACAGCTTCTCAACTTGTTTGTCCCCAATACCAACAAAAGCAACTGCCACAAGCTGCCTATACTAGACTGGGGCGCAAAGGCAGACCTTCCAAGATATCTTATGATGGGCATACAACTCCCCCCAGATTGCCCCTTCGTGGTCCGCAAAGTTGCATGGGGCTGGGTATGTGCGGTTACCCTTGTGCTGCGAAGGGCTTCATATGCCAGATTACTCCCCCCTAAAATGGCTCCGCAGCTTCCGTCACAAATTGTGATGGATGTGACTAGATGGTTAGACAGTGGGTGTATGGCTGCAGGCGACCTATATCTCAAAGGGACCTTCCTCTCCCTTGCTGATGGGAGAGAATGTTATCAAATCCCTGAGGGCCAGTTTCTACAATACACAAAAATATCCCGCACAGCATGTGAGCTGTGGATCAGCTTCACTGAGGAGCCCAAGGAATTCCCCACCTTGATGACAATCATGGAACCAGGCTCCTTCAGAGGATTGATTTCCTGTCTATATAAAGCCTTGAATGTAGGCCGCAGAGTTGATGTTTCGAGGGTCCAGAGTATTTGGGTGGAGGATCTGTCACTACCCCTTACGTTTGGGTAGTGGAAAAGGGCATTCATGCACGTTCGGGAGGTGGCTAGTAACGCTCAGTTTAAACTGACGCAATTCCACAGATATCATTTCCAGACATTTGAGATGTTTCAGTTTTATGTAAACCAGTAGCTGCTGCCTGCTTAAAGACCTCATGTCATTGCCCCCAAGATTAGTAATTCATTGAGTTGTGGCTCCATCCGGGGAGATGGGGGAGGTGGACTCGCAGGCCCATCTATATGCGTAGGGAGAGATTGGGTTACATCATCACCGCCAGTTGCTGCTGGAGTTCCCTTTGCTTCTGTATTTTGCTTTTCTCATTTTTGCTATTGTTGAACTTGTTTGATACATGGGATTGTGCCTTACGGTTGGCACGGGTCAATGTATAGTATAATGGTGATCGCGGGGTTAGTCCCAGAATATTCTTGGGTTGTTGCAGAGATTGAGAGGATAGGTACTTATATGTTATATAATGCTTTTCTCCACCCTCTATGGGGTCCTTGCACAGTATCCCCATGAGCGTTGTAAAGGCTGCAGATAACTTCACAGATCTGTAATCAAAATAAAGTGGAAATAAAAGAATCTGGAAATGGTCCATCAATCACAAGGTACATCTACGAGCACTTACTTTAGAAGGACATCCCTGTCGTCAGGTGTATACCTGACCTCTACCAAACCAAGTTTCTAGAGGGCGAGGACTGGCCGATGATGAAGCATGGCACTCTGTGGTGTGTGTGACCAGTCCTTCACTTTTTGTGAGATACCTCCACTCACTATCTAATACTTGAGACACCTTAATCACTGTACTAGGAGTGGCCCCATTTATGTTAAACATCTACGAGCAGAATATGTCCCCGGGAATCAGAATAACATAGGGGACATTCTCAGCATACTGATGACTCCTTGCCATGAGTAAGAAATCAATCAAAGGATCCTTGACATCTTCTTTTTCTAGTGGGGCAATCACATCTGGACCTCTTTGCAACCCCTCAGATCCAAAAATGCCAGTTCTGTGCAAGGTGGCATCCACACCTGGGGTCATGGGGAAATGCATTTTCGAGCGCATGGTCTGGAATCTTTGGCTATGCCTTTTCTCTGATCCCTTTCGTCTCGAGAGTCCACATGAAACTGAAAGCCGAACCATGCAGGACCATTCTCTTAGCTCCAACATGACCACACCAACATTGGTTTACGAAGTTACTTCTCTCAGAGAAGAGTTGCATCAGGCTGAAGCCATTACCTTCTCTACTGACGATGAGCCAAATCCAAGTACTGCACCTGAATCCCAACTCACTTCACTGGTCAGCCTGGCTCCTGAATTGAGCAAATGTGTGCATATAAACATTCCACCAGACTGAAGTAAATACTTAGCCAAAGCTCTCGCAGACAGTACAAATAAAATCTATTGCCTCGTGTGGAAAAGATTTTGCATATGGTGCTAAGGTGAATCCACTTTCTCTTCACCAGAAGAAATCCTCCTAATCTTCTGCATCTGGTACAATTGGGTCTGGCTCATGCATCCATTAAAGTCCACTTAACAGCCATTTCCCGCTTCAGGCGATCACCCACATCACCATCATTATGGCCTAACAGACTTGTTAAACAATTCCTCAAACGATTATTCAGGGTCTTCCTATTGGTGAGGCCTCCTCCTCTGTTTTAGCAACTCAGCACTATACTTTCACAACTAATGAAAATCAGTTTTGAGCCCATCCACAGAGCAGATATTACATTTCTGTCCTGGAAGGTAGGTCTCCTTTTGGCCTTAACCTCCGCCAGAAGAGTCAGTGAAATACAGGCTCTCCCCATTCAGGAATCTTTCCTCTAATTTAGGGACGATAGGGTTTGTGCAAAGAATTACCCTAAGTTTATTCCTAAAGTCCCATCAGACTTTCACTTCAATGAACCTGTAATTTTGAAAACCTTCTTTCCAGACCCTAAGATGCCAGCTGAAAAGGCATTACACTCTTTAGACGTCAAACGATACTTAGAGTTCTACTTGGACAAAACAAAGAGCTTTTGCAAATTGAATCAACTATTTGTAGCGTACAGCTCTCCAAGGGAAGGCTGTTATCTCACAGCAGAGCATTGCTAGATGGATATTGGGCGCAATACAATTTTTTCACCATAAAGCAGGTAGAGCATTATGCAAATCAGTGTGTGCTCATTCTACAAGAATTATGTCTACTTCAATGGAGTTGTTTGCCGGTGAGTCCATCCAAGAAATTTGCCGGGCAGTGACCTGGAAGAAAAAACACTCCTTTACACAGCACTATTGCTTAGAATCAGCAGTTCATAGTGGCGCAGCAATGGGCCAAGGGGTGTTACAACATCTTTTCTAATGAAGGTGAGCCTCCCCTTCTTTCCACCATCCCCTTACTTGTTATGCTAATTTTGCAATGCAATTATATGCATCTCTAGAATGGTATTCTATCTATATTTTGATACATATCTATGTACACTTATTTCTTTTCCTAGATATATATGTTGGATTTGGTGAAAAAATATACTACTCAGCTGATGTTTAATCTGATTAAAGCAATCAAATGTATGAAAAATGCAGTACTGGAGTAAGAAAATTAGTTGCTTACCTGTAACTGTAGTTCTTTAGTATTGGAATATTTCATACATTCACATGTGTACCATACTCCCCCCCTTGGAAGCTCACCTTCTCTCTCTCAGTGGGTGTTTATTTACACTTGTGCTCTAAAAATCTGAGGGACTGGAGCTTCTCACAGGAGTGTTCCAGAGGGTGGTGCAATCTGATTGGTTGAAACTTAAGTTTGGTTTCTTTTAAAAACAAATCTTTGTTAGGTTACTAAACTGAAGGGCCTAGGGCCTTTCTAGTATATACCTATCACTGTATTGCTTTTCAAAGGTGCCATGGGATTCCCATCTCAATGACAGGGAATAGTTTGAGCATGTAAATCTATGAAAGATTCCAATACTGGGGAAGTACAGTTATAGGTAAGTAACTTATTTTCTTTGATTGTGTAGGTACAGTGTGATCCAGGTGACCGTGGTGCCCTCTATTCTGGCTTCCTCAAGTCTTTGCATCAGTGTGTCATGATCCACTGTGTCAAAAGCTGCTGAAGGGTCCAAGAGAAGAAGGGCAGCAACCACGTTGTAGTTGACTGTGTTTTTAAGGTCATCCTTGATAGAGATTAGTGTTGATTCAGAGACTCTTCCTTGATGGAATCCAGTTTTGAAATCTGAAAGTATGGAATTGTCTTCAATGAATTGTGATATCTGGGCAAAAGCTGCTTTTTCTGTAAGCTTGTCCAGGAATGGTGTTTGCTATGGGTCCCTAATTGTTGGGGTCTTGATTGTCCAGGTTAGTCTTTTCTGTTTTTGTTTCAAAAGGCGTATGATGTCTCTTTAAAGAATTGTGGGAAAGTTCTTATTAAGGAGTTGTTGATGAGTGTTCCAACTGGGACGCCTGCTCAAATTGATAGAATGTTTTTGATGATCTGAGGTGGACAAGGGTGAGAGGGGTGTCCGCCTGGCCTTGGGCTGTCGGCTTTCTTTGTTCTAAGTAAGAATACAAAATGTTTATTTTAGTAGTTTAATGATTTGCCAGTTTGTCACAAACTTCTTGAGAAATAATATTGGTAGCTTCTGTGCATTTTTTTTTCCACAACTGTGTTTATTGATTGATTAGGCATAGCATAGATACAGTTCTCCACAAACAGGAGGACACTGTAAAATGGCAGACATATATCAAGGTGTATACTTTGTGCTAAAGTACAGGCCTAGCACTCTATGCCCAAGGCTGTGGCTATCAGGATGACAAAGGCCCTCTGTCTTCCTCTGACCTACTTAGGTGTGTGTGCCTAGTTAGTCACTGGTGTTAAACTGCAATTGAGGAAGTTGATCAGGCCCAGCAATGCTTTAGACTTGTGAAATTGGGTACTGGAGAGTTGACAGTGCCCCTGTAGTCCCTGAAACGTCTGAATGTGGTTCCACAACCAGATGTCACTAAGCTGAGTGATTCCTATTCTGTTTGATTTCATGAACCTCTCTGCTACAGAGGAGTCATACATGTTAGTCTACGGCCCCAACTCGTAAGTCAGAGCATCTTTCTCCAGTTCAGGAAGGCCTCTTTTGTAATCCAAGGTCAACTCTGCCCTGTATGTTGGATTGTCCCAATCCCCGTTAAGCCAGTCGACTATCAACAGCGATACAAGGGTGGCACCTTACCGATAGGAAAGGGCGAATGCGGGAGTTAAGGGTTTTTAACCACAGTTTGGGAATAAGGAGGGGGAAATTATGGAAGACAAAAAGGAAACAAGGCAGTATCATCATCTTGAAGAGGGCCATCCAACGGAGTAGGTGGAGGGGTAGGCGCCCCCATCTCTGAAAATCCCTCTTCATTCTAGCCACTAAGGGTGTCCGGTTAAGGCTCCATGTCAGTTCAGAGAGCAAAGTGATATGGATTGTTAGCTACTGGAATGGCAGGTGATGTACATGAATTGTGGATTGCCAGGTGTAGTCAGTCGAAACGTCCTGTATCAGGACTAATAGGTATGTTGCATTGTTGACTAGGAGGCCCAAGGTCTCCACGTAGATGCCCAGTAGTTGCAGGAAGCGAGGACCCGAAGACTTTGGGTTTGTCAATAAAAAGTAAGGCGTCCTCTTTGTAATACACAATTCTTTCCTCAGTGCCGCTATCCCACGTCCATCCCTACACTTGAGCATCACAGCGTAGGAGCTGCACCGGGGGGTTCAATGGCCAATGCAAAGAGGAGGAAAGAGAGCAGACTTGATGGGTCCCTCTTCGAAGGAGAAAGGGGGAGCAGAGTGACCGAATTATTTGAACCTGCTTTATTATTTGAGGGTACAAAAGCTTAATAAGTCTGCAGTGATAAGAATCGTGACCCGCATGCTGTAGGGCCATGCTTAGGAAAGTCCAATCCAATGTGTTGAAGTCTGTTAGAAGTAGGGCCGTGGCGTGGTAGTTAACTGGACTGTGTGAACGTAGTGATGTATGCTGCAGGCCAGCATGAAGGCACATTGACCCAGCCATCACTTGATCCAATCAGATCTATCACAGCTGATTGGCCAAGGCCCTTGCAAACACTTTGATTTGGGAATTAATAAGAGACCTGGGACTAAACGAGGCGCAGCAGTTGGAGGGTTGGCTTGCTTTGGGAATAACCACGATTGTGGCCATACCTAGCTCTGGGGGAACGGCACCTCCCTCCACAGTTTCGGTACACATGGCTAGCAGGTGTGGGACCAGTGTGATATGGAATATTCAGTAATACGCAATGGTGAGCCCATCTGTGTCTGGGATGTTACCATGGGGCATGCACAAGAGTGCGTGTCGATCTCCTGGACTGTGATTGACTGGTCCCGGGCCAGTGATGGGGGTCGATAGCGGAGGGATCTGAGCCACCAGGAGGTGTACCTCCTCCAGCGGTGATCCCGGCCTATGGGCATAAATCTTTCAGTGGAAGTCTGCAAACACCAATAGAATGTCGAATGAGCGTACTCTGTGGCTGCCCTCAGCATCCATAATATGGGGCACCACTCTGGAGCCGAGCTGTTTAGTGGCCAGCCAATTGAGCAACTTCCCAGATTTGTCGCTTTTCTCATACACCCAATGGGTTGTAGCCCTCCAACATTGCTGTGCTTCTTCCAGGGAGATGTGCCTAATCGTTGCTCTTGCCACCGTTAGATGGCGATCACAATCCTCTAATGTCTACTGGTTGGAGCAGTTCGAGTCGGTCAAGTACCATGCAGTGAGGTGCCACATGGGCCGCTTAGTAGGTTCTGGAAACCCCAGGTGCAAAATAAGGGGCGCCTGATCGGAGATCTCCCTTGGAGGGATGTCGACTTTGGACATCTGCAAAACATCGGTGGTTGGAAGGAGCAAGAGCTCACTGCGTGATGTCTTATGGGCTGCTGAGGTATGGGTGTATGCAGGGTCTTGAGGTTGCCACGTCCTCCATGCATCAGAGCCCAGGGGAGTCAACTTAGGTCATAAGCTGACGGGATCAGGACTGACTATGTTGGGGGGTTGGAAGTGCTTAGCGTACTTGAGTACGGCCATGCGCTTAACGCAGTCCAGCAGGTCATTCACATTCCAGGACAGCAACCTAACCTCCATCATTTGGATGACTAGTTTGGCGCAGGCAGACCAGTGCTAGGGAAGCGCCGTGGGGATTCACCAGTAACATGGCGTTCTGGGCCAAGGAGACTCCTGTAGGTGCTAAAGCAAGGCAGGTGGCTTTGGTGTCTGTGACTTGAAGTATGTAAAGGAAGACAAATATAGTTCAGCATAACACCCTGTATGCCCAACTTCCCCCATACATTTATCCCTGAAGCATCTGTCACCCTGCGCCAAAGCATAACAATACCCTCAAGCAAAGCACAAAACTAAACATAATGTTGGGACCTTCTCTGTTGCAGGATGATATATCCATCCCAACACGTGACTGTGTATCATTTCTTTATCTTCCCCCATCCTCCACCAGAGAAGACTGTGACCACCAACAGAAATTACGAGAGCATGTAGTTCAGCCTAGTGGGCCAGTCAAATTCTCAGTGTGGGTCCCAAAGATCATAGGCGTGCAATCCGTCTGCTTCGAACCATGGTCTGTGACTGTGCACTCCGTGTCAGAACCAGAGGAGTCTGGGTGGCCACCGTGGCGCACTTGGTGCGCACGGAATCTTGTTCTGTTCTTCCTGGTTAGTTTCAGGTTCGGGTGCGAGAGCTTCTTGAGTCTGTTCCTGCAGTGGCACTGGCATCGTTGGTTCAACCGCTGGTTCCTTTCAGCCGCCCACTTCCTGTCTGTACAGGTGTCTCAAAGAAATAGGTTTTGGAGTTAAAGATCACATTCAATTTTGTCGGGAAACTGCACATATATTGAAGGTTAAGACCCCAATGTTTTTGTTTGACCTCATCCAAGGACCTCCTATGCTGCTGGACAGCCATAGTGAAATCAGGGAAAAACCATTGTACTTAAGTCTTGGAAGCTAAGGTTGGGAGTCCTCTGACCTCCCGGGGAATAGTATCCCTTTTTGTGGTGGTTGAGAATCTGGGCGATGAGCGGGCGTGCAGGAGCCCCGGGAGAGGAGGGTCTTTGGCCAGTGATCTGTGGGCTCCTACCACGACAAAACACAGTGACAGTTTGTCCTCTGAGATCCAGGACCTCAACCAATGCTCCAAGAATCACTCTCTCTAAGATTTTGGAACCCTCCGTGAACATGACAAACCAAAGGTTATTTCTGCACAACCTGTTCTTGCCATCTTCAGCTCACTCTTCCAGTACAGCTGTCGCCACTAGCAGTTTAGATACCAGTTTTCTAAGAGTAGCTATGCCATCTTGCACAGAAGACACTCCACTCTCCACCTGTGTGACCCAGCTAGCAACATTTCTGCAGTCCTGGTGTAGGAGAGAAACATAAACTTTCACTTCACCAACTTTAGTCTCAACCGATTTCTTAGGGTCCTGGATTGCTTGGTGAATCGTGGCTAAGTCAGATTGTTCTAAGTTGTGCTGTGGCGCCCGAGGGCTACTGAGGGTCCTCGTGTTGTTGGAGGCTGCTGTCGTGTGCTTTAGGTCTCTGGCCTAGCGTCACACTGCGAAAGCAGTGTGGGGCGGAGCCCGAGATTTAATGTTTTGGCTACAGTGGGGCTTGAACCCGCCCCTCTTCTCCATTGGCTGGCTTCCTAAACGAGGCCAGCCATTGGAGGAGAGGGGCGGTACTCTGTTCAAGCCCCGTCTTTTTGTGATTCGGGGGCGTGTTTTTGCAAGTTTTTAAGCCGTGACGTCATCCGTCACTCAACTGCTAAAAACACGCCCCCGAATCGCTAAAATGTCGGAGCTTTGCTTCAGCCATTCCAGGCCGACCGCCGCCGGGAGAAGTCGCCGAGTGCTCGTGAACAAAGAGGCTCTTCCTTAATTGGTCGCATTTATTACTGCCCGAGGCCGTCATCAAGAAAAGGCCTGAATCACCGCCGCGGGCCCTGTGCCACTGTGGGAAGACGTGCAAGTAATTTTTTCCCCGCGTTGTGCCCCAGAAAGATCGCTGCTACAAAATGCGTGGACGAAGCGGGATCGCCGTCCCGCCACGAAGAAGTGGCAGTCTCTGTTCCAGAAGACCACGGGTATCCCCAAATCGGCTGTGGCCAGTTGATCGTTTCACCAAAGAAAAAAAAAATGCAAGGGATTCTGGCAAGTTTATCTCATGGTGTTTCAAGAAGTAAATATCAAAAAATTGAACTGCAAAGTGTGCTGTCTAGCAGTGTCCCTGGCCCCGCCCACCACATCCCTTTTCTGAAATCTGGCCTCGACCGGGCACCGTACAGCAGCTGTCCTATGTACAAACCCTGACGTTTGGAAGCCTTGGCTACAACAAAAATGTTCTGTGCACCGCTCCTTGTTGCTCCTTGGAGATAAATAATTAATATTAAAGGACACCTCCGAATCTAAAACGCATGGGTTCTGGTGACGTAAACTGAACTGAAAGCCCCCACGCTTTCCACCAAGTCTAAACAATGAACAAACGCTGCAATTACAGAAAACTAAGCACAACCTGTCAACCAAACTTCCTTCAGTTTGATGGCTTTCCCAGATCTGAAGGGGAGGGCGCCCGAATAGAACACCTGCTTAAAGTGCCATGAGAATGGTGGTTGGCGCTTTACAAATGTGAATAATGTACACAACATAAAGGGGCAGCGCACTGAAGCACAGACCTCATCCCATTAGTTTAATAAATGCTGCCTCGTACAGTAAGCTGGCCACACTGTAAGACTTCTCTGCGCTGTAACTATGCCACTAATCCTCGAAGCATGGATAATGTTTTCATCGACTGTTAAATGATGAAAAGCCGAGTTAACCTTAAAATTCAAAACTGCGACCAGCTGGTTGTACACACATCTCTGCAGTGAATGCATTAACCCCCTCAGCTAGTTAATGACGTTGATGACAAGAGAAGTAAGTCGAAGCTGGGCTTTTCTAGGTGCGCTGCACAGACCCAGTGCACTGTCATGACCCTGGCGCTACAGGTCACCCCCCACCCAGGGAGACAGCTGCCTTTCTTTTCTGATAAGAAAACAGCGATTTCAGCTTCCCATCTGTCTAAGCAGAATGAACGAATAATTGAAGACACTTATGTAGCGCCTCAATGTTGACTGAATGCCTTCTAGGCTCCTCCTAGTAGAAAGAAACTGTACTGCACGCTGCTTCCCTTTACGCAGAGCCTAGTCTGTAGGTGGATGAACAGACAACATATGTATCCTTCATAGCGCTTCGAACTGAATCGCTTTAAGGCGCTTCATGCGTAAAAGAAGCTAAAACACCAGGTCGCACCAGGATGAACAGTTGAATGAACAGCACAGTACCACAAAGTGAAACACATCTGTGCACTTCCAGTCCCAAAACACTATCTCTCCCCTTTAAATACACCCCTTCCCACCCCCTGCCTGCAGCAGGATAAACAGATGAATGAGGGTAAATAAAGCTGCAAGTTGTTTTTATGCAACACGTCTAGTTTCGCTTTCTCTAAGTGCTTTGGGTAACAGACTTTCCAACTGCACAGTTTACTTCTAGCACAAAGTGAAACTTGAGCAGCACAGCGCTGCAGACAGATCGGCTTCTATGCGCTTGCGGTCTGAAGCAGAGGCTCACCTGTCTGCAGCATGCCCTCCTGGTGCTCCACGTAACCCACCTCGTCGCAGTAGTTTGCGGTCCAGCCTCCGGCTGTCCCAGGTGAGAGTGAGGGCGAGGGAGCGCGAAAGACTGCAGAGACAGACTCCGCAAACAATCTGATCTTACAGCGGCTGTGAGCACCAGACACACCCGGAGGGTCTGAGCGCCCCAGGAGAGGGGTCCCTGGGCCAGGACCAGCACCTGTGGAAGGCTCGCCCACCTCAGGACCCTGGAGAGCGCCCTCTGGTGGAGCCAATAGACGGCGCGGGGGCAGGGCCTCCCGGAAACTTCTTGCATTTTGTAAGTGTGCCTCTCCAGTTCTTCTAAGTGTCTCTGTGCTCGTGTTATTCATGCGCTCGGCTGTGGTCTGTGGGTCGGGGAGGGCAGTAACCACCCCACACACCTTCAGCACACTGTATGATGTACCCCCCTCTCACATGCCCCATGGCTCATCTGAACTTGGCTCTGCGCGGGGTGGCACAGGGGCGAGTGCCCAAGGATGCACCAGGCGGCCCTCTCTCCTGCTGCTCCTGTTCTGGGGTCACCCGGGGTTGCAGCCGAGAGAGTGGGCCAATCTCTGAACAACAGATTTATAGGGGCAGGTTGGGGACAGGTTCTGCTGACCCCGGAGTCTCAGCCTAGGGAGTAGGTCCATGCTTGAACGACAGCTTTATACGGGCTTCCCGTGTGAGCGATGCACCCCCACCCCATCTGCACAGTTCACCCTTGCCATCTTCCCTGCCTCTCGGTGTGTACGTGATTACGTGTGGGCGCGCGTTCGTGGATGTGCGTGCGTGGGTCTGTCTGATTGTGTGTCTGGATCTGTACTTGTGTGTGCACGTGTGGGTCTATGTGTGTTTGTCTGATGGCTTGTGTCTGGGCGTCTGTCTGAGGGTGGGTGTCTGTCAGTCTGTGTGTGTGATTGTATGTGCATGCCCTGTGGATGAGTGTGTTGCATGGTGTCTCTGGATCTGAGTGTGTGTGCCTGTGAGTCTGTGTATGTTTGTGCATGCGTGTGCGTCTATGCTTGTCCGTGGTCAATTCTGAGTTCGTGTCTATATGTATCCATTTGAGTTTGTATGTTTTGGCATTTCTATAAGTGCTTGTGTAGCTGTATATTTCTTGGTGTGTATGGGTACAGATAGGACCATGTGGAGTTGTTTATAATAGGATGTGTCTGTAAGCTGGCAGGCGTATATTTGCGAGCGCATGTATGTGTGTGTCAGTGTTCCAATGTAGACCTGTGTCTTTATGCCTGTGTCGTGTGGATGTTGTATGTCTCTATATTTGTTTATACTTGCGTATGTACCTATTTTTTCGCAAGTCCATGTTTATGTCAATGTGCATTGCGTATGTGTTTGGGGACGTGCCTGTCTCTTGGTACAACTTTGTGTAGATTGTGTAAAATGATGTTTGTGCGTGTGTGGCTGTAAATCTGATTTGACAACAGTAATGTGTGTGGGTGTATGTGTGTGTGTATGTGTGCTTGTTGTCATTTACTGTATTTATGGGCTTCCATTCCATGTGTACTTTTGTGCCTGTGTCTGTTGTGCTTCGAGTTGCTTGTCTGTTTTTGTGTCTAAAACCTTTGTCTGTTTGCGTCTATCTACGTATGGAAGTATGTCTGCGTGCCTGTACTCTTGTGTAGGTGGCAGTGCCTATTCATGTGTGTGAATACAGCTGTGTGTATTTCTATATGTGTTTCTGTGTGTATGTGGTCACGTGGCAGTATGTAATGACGTGTCTATGTATGTGTTTCTGTGTGCGCCTATGGTCATATGCCTGCATGCCTCTGTACATGCTTGTGAGTTCATTTGGCCATGTAGTTGTGTGTATAAGCCAGCTAATGTGTGTGTTTGTTTGCGTCACAGTGTGTCTCTGCGTGTTTTCTTTGCGTGCCTGTGTATGCATCTCTGAATGTATGTACATGTGTGTCTGTGGCAGTTTGCCCATGAGTGCATGGGTGTGTCTATGTGCAGCTGTGGTACTGAAATTGTTGTATGTGTGTGTGCCGTCTGTTGTGCGTGACTGGTGAAAAGAACAGAGGGCGGGAGGGGTTGACGCCAATCCCTCCTTTATCGATAAGGGCTGTCCCTCGTCCATTGATTTGACCCTTCTATCACCCCCCCTCCCACCCCGCCTCTTCAGTCAAATCTGAGACTAGCCTGGAATCCTTTTAGCGATCAAAACCCCATAATACCAGACCTGGCCTGGGCAGGTAAACAATGCCTGCCTGACAGCATCCTTAGCACCAAGAACCAGGACAGGAGGGGACAGGGGGATTCTGGAGGTATTAAAAACAATCTCTCTATTAGGAATAACAGGAGACATTGCCCCATGCTTAGAAAACGACACGCAGGATGGGGTCGTTCTGGACAGATTGGCACACATTTTGAGCCATGGCACACACAGGAATAACAAAGAAGTCAGGTGGTGTGTGGATCTCTGTGTGAGTGTGGCTCTCTGTGAGTGTGTGTGTGGCTCTCTGTGTGAGTGTGTGTGTGTGGCTCTCTGTGTGAGTGTGTTTGTGGCTCTCTGTGTAAGTGTGTGTGGCTCTCTGTGGGAGTGTGTGTGTGGCTCTGTGTGAGTGTGTGTGTGGCTCTCTGTGTGAGTGTGTGTATGGCTCTCTGTGTGAGTGTGTGTATGTGTGTATGGCTTTCTGTGTGAGTGTGTGTGGCTCTCTGTGGGAGTGTGTGTGTGTGTGGCTCTCTGTGTGAGTGTGGCTCTCTGTGTGAGTGTGTGTGTGGCTCTCTGTGTGAGTGTGTGTGTGGCTCTGTGTGTGTGTGTGCGGCTCTCTGTGTGAGTGTGTGTGGGCCTCTGTGTGAGTGTGTGTGGGCCTCTGTGTGGGGCTCTGTGTGAGTGTGTGTGTGGGGCTCTGTGTGAGTGTGTGTGTGGGGCTCTGTCTGGGTGCGTGTGGGGCTCTGTTTGTGGGTGTGTGTGGCTCTGTGTGTGTGGGGGGGCTCTGTGTGTGTGTGGGTCTGTGTGTGTGGGGGGTCTGCGTGTGTGTGGGAGGTCTGCGTGTGTGTGGGGGGGGGCTCTGTGTGTGTGGGGGGGCTCTCTGTGTGTGGGGCTCTGTGTGTGTGGGGCTCTGTGGGTAGCTTTTTTTGTAGGTGGCTCTCTTTATGGGTGGCTCTGTGTGTGTAGGGGGCACTGTGTGTGTGGGTGGCTGTGTGTGTGTGGCTGCCTTTGTGTGTGTGGCTCTGTATGTGTGTGTGTGTGGGTGGCTTTGTGTGGGTGGCTCTGTGTGTGGGTGCAAATGCAATAGGTCTCATTTGCAAGAGATTAAGCTATTGGCATTGTAAATGACAATGCCATTTATTTATATGTTTTAAAAACAAAAACATAAATAAAAATAATGTCATGAGCAATGCCAATAGCTCTTACTTTAACAATGCCGAGACCATTGCATTGTAAATGCTTGTTGATTTTTGTCTGCATCTGCACAGGAGATGCAGGTCTATATCTTCTCATGATGCGGGGCTGGAAGGCAGATGTTCTTTGGCCGCTTGCCCTAGGGGGCAGCTTGAGTAGCCAGGGCCGAGGCCTTCTGTGGGTGTTGTGCAGGCGCATCCACCCCGGCGCAGTCTTCAGCGCCTCTGATAGTTTACCAACAGGCTTCAGGCTTGTGGCACCCACAGGGGGCTCTCCCACCCCAAGTCTATCCGCCACGGGGCTGACCAATCTAGAAACACCCACCAGTGCCCCCAAGCTCCCGTGATGCGGGGGGCAGCAGGGAAGGAAATGGGTAGCAGATCCTCCTTGACTCCGGTTTTAAGTTGGTCCCTGACATCACAATATTCATCCAGAATATCGATTGGGATATAGGTTCTCTCTCAAGTAGGCCCTGTCATTCTTTTTTTTTTTTACCATCTGTTAATTGAGTTTTATTCCGTAGACAGCAAATAAATGAAACTGAAACCCAGGAACCCAGACCCCGCACCACTCTCCCTCCCCTTGTCACCACAGGATCACAGTTCGACCCAGCTAGCTGTGTCTCAGGCATTCTAGAACATTAAAAAACATACAAGCATTCTCCTTGGATTAATGTTCACTAGTGGATTTTACCTTGGAGAAAGGAGAGTAAATAGAGCCAGTGGGCTATGGCCTTTCATTTACTTGTGAATGGAGGTAGATAAGAAGATTTACTGCTGAGCTCCTTTCCTGGAGACCTGCTGAAGGTTGAGTAGGGGGTACTTGACCTCATCGGGTCTAAAGTGGGATGACTGACCCTATACCCCTTCCGCATGGAAACCTAGAGTCCTTTAGTGTCCCCATCTAGATTCCACTGCTGTGTATGCTGTACAGCAAAACCAGGTTTAACAACATCTTCCATTCACCAGGTTGGGCCCAAAACAAACTATATACCTTTATCACCGTTGGGAGTCAAAGGCCATCCTCTCTGGAAGGGATCCTCAGCCTTTACAAAACAGCTAAACTTGATTACACACCAAGGATTATTTGGATGTTTGAAACATTTTTAGACTCTTATGCTAAATTTCTTTCATCCTCTGATTTATGCCTGCTGCATCAGTGCAACCTCCAGCATTTACTCATCAATGTATGCTTTTGGTTGAAGCATTCCTACCTTACTACCATGCCACTGTACTGCCAGATATTACTGAGTTGGGATGAGGTTGCCTGAACATCACCAGCAACTACTGTGCAGCCTTTACTTAAAAATGAATGAGCCTCAAAACAGGGGCTGCCTTTCTCTTTCATTAAGGACCCCTCCTTTATTACGTACCCACTCTGGACACATAGGGCCACCACTGTTTTGTGTATTCCTGGGTAATATGCGGTATACTGAGCGCCCTCAGTGAGTATGTATATAGGAGTTGCATATCTGCATGCAATCATCACGGCCAAAGAAGGCACATATGCCTTTGTATTGTCCTTACACAAGGTCTAATCTCTCAGGTGGGGTACACACCCCCAACACACAACAAACTAATGGGTGGGGTTCACTGCATAATCTTACTTGAGGAAACTTATTACCCCTATTATGTTAATACTTCTTTCCTCCCTCCCCCATCTGGAAGGACCACTTATTCATCTGTGAGACCAGTGACCGGGAACTCATTCACCTGTTTTCCCATTAGTGCGAAAGCCTCACTGCACTTCTAGTTACAATTACGAGAATTAAATCGACATGGGGGACTTCTGGAAAAGTATTATGATAGTGGTGAAAAGAAGCAGGGTACCAAGATCATTATTTCTTTTATTATGAACAATAGAGGGTTATGGCCCTAATCAGCAAGGCCAGGCCAATCTTCAAATTGTCTAACAACAACACGATTGTTAGTACTGATGCTTACTACATCTGAAAGAGACACGTTAGTGATAGATTCCTTACCTTAGAATATCCCCAGGCGTCAGACTGTATCCAGAAAGTTTTTTTTGTCAGCAGTACCCCTGTGCGTCGGTTGGCATCGTCGTACGGCTCCGCGTACTTCGCTGGCATCGTAGTCGCCGAGATGACGTCGCTGGATCTACTTAGATGCGCGCTGACATCAGTTCTTTCTTTTTCTGCGCCAGCAAGGGCAGATCCGGAGGAGAGCGGTACTCCCAGTCATTTTTCGACTGAGTTTTTTGGGACTTTTGTCTCTGTTTTAAAGAATATATCAATCTAGAGGTGCATAGGGATGCCCGGTTTTAAGTCTTGTGCTGCCTGTCCCCGCATGTTGTCGGTGACGGACCCGCACCGTGAGTGTCTCTACCGCCTGGGGTGCGACCATGACTCCGAGTCGTCCCCCACTGCCGGGCCATGGCTCTGAAAACTTTGCGAGAGCGGTTCCAAAGTGGCTGGAGGCCCGGGAGTCGGTTCCGTGCTGTTCACGGTCCTGGTCCATAGGGAGGTCGAGGGACTGGGCGCGGAGCCATCATCATCACTCGAAGTCTTCGCACTCTGAGTCAGGTAAGGTGAAGCATAAAAAGTCGAAGAAGCATTGTCGCTCTTCGCCTTCCCCTAGCCGGTCACACGACGCGGCTAAAGGGGCAGGTGGCGCCGCCCCTGCTGCTCCGGCGGAGCCTACGCAGTTTCCGATGGCCTACCCGCCCTTTCCGGGTCCATCGGCGTCTTCGGCCCAGCTGCAAGAGTTCCTGTCAGCCATGGCACGAGTCTTTAGACCGTCCGGCCTGACGGTGCGCCTTCAGGCCCGGCTGGGGGTCCTCGTTCTTCGCGTCGCTGGCTTTGGTCTGATGGCGTCAACGACTCCAACGCCAAGGGACCCCTGTGGATACAGGCCTGGATCCATGTCCATGCCGGTTGGCCCTGTGCGACCTCCACCGGCATTGACCTCACCGGCGCCGACGCCGGCCGCTAACCCAGCAAACGCCGTCCCCTGCTCCCTCCCCGGCATGGGACAGGTGCCGGAAGGGTTTTGACCGATGTGGATTCCGATGCGGTTTGGGAATTGCTTTCCCTTTGTCCACCCACCTCTGTATGTTCCACCTGTTCCCAAGGCTATGGAGGATAGGGAGGACTGGAAGGGGTCTGAGGACCCTCTCGCAGCCCAATGCGAGTTAGACCCGGACTGGGATGAGGATCCGGGGGATGCAGGTGACCAGGATTATGCTCCAGAACCTGGCGCACGGTCTTCTTCTACCGTACCTACGGAGGAGGGTGGATCATATTCTATGGTGTTGCGTATGGCAGCCGAGGCTTTCCACCTCAAACTCCCTACTGTGGCAGTCAGGAACAATCTCCTGACAGAGGTACTTCGACCAGCTTCTGCTACTACGCAGCCGCTGCTTCTCAGACGTTCTTTTGGGCACCTGGTCCAGGCCAAACACGAGGCCCCTGTGGACAAGAATGGGGCCCAACGCCATCACCCGGCCCCGGGCGACCCCATTTTCCTCTCCCAACACCTCACCCCCGAGAGCTTGGTTGTCCAAGCCTCTGCGTCCTCAAGCGCATTCTCTTCCGCACCTCCGAACAGGGAATCTTAGAGGGTGGTGCAGGTGTTCACAGACAACACCACCACCATGTGGTATTGCAACAAACAGGATGGGGTGGGGTCATGGACCCTATGTCAGGAGGCTCTGCGCTTCTGGACATGGCTGGAACGTCAAGGCATTTCTTTGACTGTTCAACGCCTGGCAGGTTCTTTGAACACCAGGGCGGGCAAACTCAGCCGCTGGTGCCTGATGGATCACGAACGGCGTCTTCACTCGGAGGTGGTGCAAGGTCTCTTTCGACAATGGTGAGAGCCTTGGTTAGATCTATTCGCCACCAAAGAGAACATGCAATGTCCGCTGTTCTGCGCGTTGGAATTTCCAAGGCGGCACTCGCTCTGCGACTCTTTTTGTCGCGAGAGGAGCTGCGGTCTATTGTACACCTTTCCGCCTATACCACTCCTACCCAGAGTGCTGAAGATCAGGCGCAACCGGGTCGAAATCATTCTTGTGGCACCGGACTGGGCTCGAAGAGTTTGGTATCCCTAGCTACTCAGTATGAGCATGAATACCCCGATCCGACTGCCTCTTTGGGAGGATCTTCTGTCGCAGCAGCAGGGGACAGTCCTCCACCCGAACCTGTCCAGCCTCCAC
Organism: Lissotriton vulgaris; assembly: GCF_964263255.1. NCBI lineage: Eukaryota > Metazoa > Chordata > Amphibia > Caudata > Salamandridae > Lissotriton > Lissotriton vulgaris. The sequence goes on along the minus strand of NC_141696.1, from coordinate 473,148,794 downwards.
CTACATGTGTGTAGATTGAGCGGCGACAGTTGATTCCATTTGACTTGCCTGCTGAAGTCTGTGATGTCATTCTGGCAGCCAGGCGCCCCTCCACTAAATCGGTATACGCCTGCAGGTAGAACAAATTTGTGGCATGGTGCCCCGCAAAGGCTGTGGATCCCCTTTCTGTCCCTCTTTCGGAGGTCCTTTTGTTCATTCTTTCTTTGGCACGGCAAGGCTCTGCTCTGGGCACTATCAAGCGCTACCTTTCTGCAATCTCGGCCTTACTCAGGCTTCCTGATCAGCCCTCTCTTTTCAAGTCCCCTGTTAATAGATTTCTCAAAGGCATTACTCACCTTTTCCCTCCTATTCCGTTTGTGATGCCGCAGTGGGGCTTTAAACTGGTTCTTACTTTCTTGATATGCGCTCCTTTTGAGCCGCTACATAACTGTCCACTTCATTTATTAACTTTGAAGACTGCTTTCCTGGTTGACATCGCCTCCGCAAGGCACCTGAGTGAGCTCCAGGCTCTTTCTTGTAGGCCTCTTTTTCTGTCAGTCCATCTGGACAAGGTTGTGTTTTGCACTCGTCCTTGCCCACTTTCTTTCGCATCCTTCTAGAGAGGAAGAGAGGCTCCACAGTCTGGACCCAATATGTGTTCTTTCATTTTACCTGAATCGCACACAACAGTTCCGGATGTATGACCAGTTCTTTGTAAGCTACGTGGGCGCCAATAAAGGCCGGGCTGTACACAAGGGGACCTATCTCCTGCTGGGTCGTCTTCTGTATCAAGGCCTGTCATTCTCTGGCTAAAAAGGAACCTCCGGGTGGGATTGCCGCCCATTCTACCAGGGCTACAGCAGCTACTACTGCATTGGAACGTGGTATCCCCCTGCAGGACATCTGTCAGTCAGCTACGTGGGCCTCGCTGCACACTTTTACCAAGCAATATAGCCTTGACAGTCAAGTCCGGAGAGACTGCTTCTTTGGCCGTTCTGTTTTTTGTGACTTTCTGGTGTGACCTTTGTTCGTAGACCCACCACCGGGGTTGGTATTCCTGGGGTATCTATTCTAAGGTAAGGAATCTATCACTAGCGTGTTTCTTTCAGATGCACAAGTTACTTACTTGTGTAACAATATATCTGTAAGAGATATTAGTTAGTGATAGATTCCTTACCGCCCCACCCATCCTCCCCGTTCTGCGATCTGATTTCTAGAGTTAAGGTCATCCCTTTCAGGGCCTTAGTTTCAATGCACCAGTGGTCAGTATCATGCATGGCTTTGCAATCCTGGCATGTAAAGTCGTGTACAGAACTGACGTCTGTGCTCGTGGGTGCGTCTATGTAGCTCCAGCGACGCCGTCTCAGAGACTACGGCGCGAGCGACGTACGCGGAGCCGTACGACAACGCCTACCGACGTGCAGGGGTACTGCTGATGAAAAAACTTTCCGGATCCAGTCTGACTCCTGGGGATATTCTAAGGTAAGGAATCTATCCCTAACTAATGTCTCTTACAGATATATCGTTACAAAAGTAAGTAACTTGTGCATTAGTTCCTTCAACTAATCACAAGTGACACTCAATCTTTTTTTTTTGGTTTGGTAAAAAGTTTTTACATTTCATTTTATCAAAACCTTATCAGTTCATGTTAATAATTCAATGAACATTTCAAGAGATTCCATTTTTTCACTTATGGATTTTCCTTCTTGTCTCAACGTGTAGATTTCCCTTCTGTTACTTTCCACCTTACTGTTCAATTTGGTCACTTCTTCTTCTATAGCTGTGACTCTCTCCCCTAGTGCGTTTAGTTTACAATCCAGCTTTTCGCAAACTTCTTGAATTTTGTCTTGTTTCGCCTCAGATATGGCGAATTTGTCTCATTTCAATCCATATTATCTCAAGAAGATCATTGGTTTGACTCCTAGGACTTTTGGGGCTCGTTGGTCCTTCCTTCTCGGTTACTTGCTGCTCTACTACCTCATTGTTACTGAATTGAGTTTCTTCCGCTTCTTGTGTTGTAACTAAGATAGCCTTGGCTATTGTTGCGCCTCCTTCAGCCATTTCTTGGTGATCGGGTTGAGTTCTGGTTTTATCAATTTTTTTGATCTCTACTCCAGCTTTAGTTACTGTTTTTAAGGAGTAAATTGAATTTGAATTTTTGCTTTGTGGAGTTTTGAGAGACTCCTTTTGTGAGAAGTAAATTTCTTTTTCCTCCTGTTGTGGACTTGGTTTGAATTTTTCTGATGCTAGTACTGGTAATTTTATATCATCATCTTTTGTTTTTTTTACCTGGACTTTAAAAAAAGTTCTTAATGAGGGAGTAATCTTTATTTTCTGACTTGTATCAGCCTTGTCTACAGGTAGTTTTAAGAGCTTTTTTGTACGCTCTAGAGATGATTTTTTTACCTTCCTTCTTTTTACTTCTCTGGGGGTGATATTTTTGGGGAATCTCTTGAAAATCAGGCTAGGAAAAATAATATAAGAATCTTGAATGTTCCAGAAAATAAAGAGGGCAGTGATATTAAGAAATTTATTGTGGAACTACTAGTAGAACATTTCCCGTGGTGTGAAGCGGAGACCTTAGGAGAGGACATACAAAGAGTTCATAGAGACCCCTATGGAAAGCCCAAAGACAGGAAAACACCCAGGAAAATTCTTATAAATTTCAAGACATACACGTTAAAAGAGAGAATCTTGGGTGAAGCTCTGAAAAAAGGAAATTTCAATAAAGATTCATGGTCTTTCAGAATTAGATCTGATATGTCTAAAGCGTCTCAAGACAGACAATGGGAACTGGGGAAATTCATGCCAGAGTTACAAGCTCTAGGGGCCACAGTACAAATGAAATTTCCTCCCTCTTTAAGAATTATGTGGCGCAATAAAATGAGGAACGTTAGAGACCCTGAAGAGGTGAAAAATCTGATCTGCCTAATGAAGGACACTGTTCAAATGGAAAACTCCACAATTTGAAGATTGACTCCAAATGAAAACAAATGTAAATAGTTGTAGAATAGATGCCTAAAATGCTGGATTCCGGAACACATCTCCCAGGTCCAAAGAAGAGGAGCGAAAAGGGGGTAAAATGAAAGCCCCAAGGAAAGAAGAAGAAGGAGGCTTCCCCAGGGAGGGTAAGAACAAAACACTAAAACAGAAAAGCTTAAAAAATACAAGACAAAATGGGTGGGGAGCAAAATGGGGAAAAAAAACCCCAAAAATATATCCTCGATATTGGAAAGAAAAATGGAAAAACAAAAGTGGAACAACAAAAAGCAGTACGCTACTGAAACTTACCGAAAAAAAATGAAAATTACTAAAGAAAATGGGAGACACTGGTAAAACCATAAAGATATTATGTTGGAATGTTAATGGCATGAGAACCAAAAGCAGAAGAAATAGAATTTTGGAATATCTCAGAACATCTGAAAGTGAAATTATTATTCTTCAGGAAACACATTTATTGAAAGAGGAATGGGATCAGATAATGAAAAATACAGGATGGGTGGATGCTTATATATGCACAAACCAAAGTTGTAACATCAAAGGTGTAATAATTATTATAAAAAAATCTTTAAAGGCAAGTATAGAATCCTCAAAAGTTGATAGAAAAGGGAGATGGGCTTTAGCAAAAATAAAGCTAGGAAACATGGCGTACACAATAGCAGGATATTATGGCCCCAATCTTGACGATCCAGAACCCTTACAGAATCTGTATACACAATTACTAACAGTCAATACCCCAGTAATCTTAGGAGGAGACTTTAACCTTATTCTAGATCCTAAAACTGACAGGTCTCCCCCAGGAAGAAACTCCAACTCACCTAATTTACCTAAAATGAGGGAGTGGATTAGCATATATAAGAGGGACTTAGATTTAGTAGACATATGGAAAGAAAAAGGGGATAAGGGCCAACCGTTCACATTACATAACAAAAGACTCGGACATAGGTCTAGAATAGATTTCTTCCTAGTTGATAGGAGTCTACAGACAAATGTATCAAACCTAATCCACATTCCAGCCCATCTATCAGATCACTCAGCTGTACAACTAACATTACAAATAAAAACAATCCATACACATAAAAGATTCACAGTAGAAAGAGCCATGTTTTCAGATCAAGAAGTAGTACAAGCTCTCAAGGAAGAAACAGAAGCCTTTTTTGAAAATAATAAAACAGGAACTACTAAACAAATAGCTTGGGACACATATAAGTCAGTAATTAGGGGTAAGCTACTTAGCTTGGGAGCATACAGAACAAAGAAATTAAAACAAGAAGTACTAGATATCGAAAAAGGTATAAAAGTCCTAGATACACAAATTGTAACAGAAAGGGATCCGATTAAGAAAGAAAATCTGCAGAAAGATAGACAGAAACAGAAAGAATGTTTAAGTGATATTCTTGAAGAAAGAATAAAAGCTAAATGGGAAGCAAGCAAGATGGCGAAGCATGAATTCGGAGAAGGATGTGGGAAATGGCTTGCATGGAAGTTAAAGACCGACTTTGTAAGAAACAAAATAAACACCATAGGTACACAAGATCAATCAAGTCTAACTACAGAAGAAGATGAAATCAGAAAAGAATTCGAGACTTTCTTCTCAGAGTTATATACTGAAGACATAAACCCATCTAAGGAACAAATAGAAGAATACCTAAAAGATATGTCAATATTAAAACTATCGGAGGAGGAGAAAAATGAGCTTAATAAAGAAATTACACCTGATGAGGTTAAAAATATAATAAAATCATTGAAAAAAGGAAAAGCAGCAGGCCCTGATGCACTACCGAACGAATTATATCAGACTTTAACAGACACACAAATAACAGAACTAACAAATTTAATACTAACACAAAAAGAAATACTGCCAGATACCTGGAATGATGCAATAATAACAATCATATTAAAGCCAGGAAAGGACCCCAAAAAATGCGAATCATATCGGCCGATATCTCTGCTCAATGCAGATTATAAAATCTTTACTAAAATCATGTCAACAAGATTAGGAAAGATTATACCCCAACTTGTACACACAGACCAAAAAGGCTTCACAGAAGGAAGACAACTACACGAACTGACACATGAACTCATAAGCACAATAGATATAGCCACAGCAAAAAAGATTCCTCTTACAATACTAACTGTTGATGCTGCCAAGGCATTCGATAGAGTGAACTGGGCTTTTCTAAATAGTATAATGATCAAAAACAATCTAGGGGAACCCTTTCTTCATGCAATAGGAGAAATTTATAAAAACCCTAGATCAAAAATCCTAGTAAATGGTAACCTCACGAACAATATAAAAATTGCTAGAGGCACGAGACAGGGATGTCCCCTCTCTCCCCTACTTTTTAACTTGTATATAGAACCTCTAGCAAACAAACTTAGAAACTGTAAAGACATAACTCCCTTTAAATATCAGGGATGGGAGAAAAAACTAGCACTCTACGCAGATCTGATGCTATTTACAGAGGAATATGAGAGATCCAAACCAGCTATAGAAAAAGAAATTTCTAACTTTGGCCAGGTTTCAGGATATTTAGTAAACCATACCAAAACAGAAATCATGACGTGGAACACCCATTTTCATAGTCCTAACATAAAAAAAGAGATAAGATACTTGGGCATTTTGATAAATCAAAATATAAACAAAATACCACAAAACAATCTGAACAGAGTAGCCCGAGACGTAAGGAAATTACTTAAAGTATGGTCTAGCCTGCCCTTAAGTTTCATAGGGAAGTCAAACATCATAAAAATGAACATCCTTCCAAAATTCACCTTTTTGTTTAATAATATTCCATTGCAATTCAAAAAAGCTGAACTAAAAAAGTTACAGGGAGAAATGTCAAGCTTTATATGGGCATCCAAGGGAACCAGAATATCATGGAGGAAGCTAAGGAGAAAAAAAGAGAAAGGAGGTATTGCAAGTCCGGATCTGACTGAATATTGCAGAGCATTCCAATTTAAAAATATAAGGAACCTTCTGGGAATACATCACTGCTACCCGGAATATTTGCAAGTCATTACAGAAGCAGAGGGTCATTATCTTTTCAAATTTGGACATCAAAAATACTTTATAAAAATTAAATTAAAGGTTCTCAAGGAAGCAGTAAAACTTTGGATACAATTTAGATCGATTTTAAAAATTCCTTACTATAGTGCATTGGCACCGATATGGAACTCCCCAGGAACCCCGAACTGTCTGAAAGACGTTATGGCCATTCCCCTAAAACAAAACAATATCACTTATTGGGGTCAAATACTAAATGGATCAACATTGATCTCTTGGGAAGAAAGGAATAAAATTACTAATGGAACAATATCAAAATTTAAATATTATCAACTGAACAGCTGGGCAAAAACTATACCATCACAGGATAAAGATAGTAAAACTTTGGAAAAAGAAATGACAAAAATTCTACCCATAAAAAAGGAGGTAGCAAAATGGTATTGGACCTTAATAACGGAAGAAGAGGAAAGCTACCAAATAGCAGAACAAACGTGGGGGAAAGATCTAGATACAGATGAATTAGCAAACTTATGGGAAGATTCAGTAGAAAAGTGTTGGTCAACACTAAAATCTGTGAGACTGAAAAGAAATCACCTGTACACCCTGCACAGAGCCTATTGGACTCCGAAAAAACGATCAAAATTTAAGAATGCAGGAATCAAAAAATGCCCTAAGTGCGGGGAAGAAAGGGCAGATGATTGTCATATGTTCTGGAGCTGCCCAACACTGAGAACATTCTGGGAAGTTGGTAAGACGCTAAATTTGATATTCCGAAAACATCTAAAAGTAAGTGAAACTCTTATTCTTTTTGGGATTGGTAATTCAACAGAACAAGTAGAACTAACAGTAACGGAAACAAAGTTACTTTTTGTGTTAATGGTAATAGCGAGAAGAGAAATATGCATCAAGTGGATTGGATCAACACCCCCTACACATGGGGAATGGATGAACTCCGCTATTAAAATAAACAAATTAGACAGAAGGGGAAATGGCAGTAAGAGGTTTAATTACTGGGAAATTATGGAAAAACACTTAAATCCATAAAGAAGGCTATAACACACTGTCCTATGATTAAAGCGAAATGAGAGTAGTCAAGGTGGCTAGCTCCCTCCTCCCTCGTTTACAGACTTGTGAATATGTAATGGCAAGGGGTCTCCTCTGATTAAACAAAGAAAGGGAAAACTCCCATAACAAGTGAAAAATGGGCAGTGACGGTATAAAAAAGTTTCAGAGGTAGAAACCAAATTTTCCATATACATAGAATTTTCGCAATATGAGGATAAAAAAAAAAATAAAAAAAAAAATAATTCAATGAACATTTAAACGATTTTACGTAGACCACATAAAATTCCACACATATATAACATTAATCTTAAATCACATATATGCTACAACACTAGACATCACATTTGACAAAAAAAGGGGGAGTAAAGAAACTTAGTACATGGGCAAGTTCAGGTTCCAAACTTTTAAAACACATGGAAAAATAACACAAGTGAGATGAAAAATAAGAGAAAAAAGGAAAGGAAACCCAAAAGTGGGAGTTGGAAAACTGTTTAGCAACCAGTTTTAGAGAAAACACAACCACATTCAAGGCACTGGCCAACCTGTGTAATGTTCAGGTAACCACGGTGATAAGATCCATAAAGATTCTGACTCTTTTATCAAAAAAGAACATGAAAGAAGGTTAGCCTGATATTCAATTTTCTAATTCACTTGTTTGCACAGAGAAAAAAGGTCAACGCGTTTTGAACCCTTATTAGACCTGGGGTGGGGCTCTCCTCAGAACCCAAGAGAGCTTGTGTAGAGTATCTTGCACGACAGTGTCTGTGCCACTTTAACTTGGGATGATTATTTTGCCATTTTTCAAAGTTCAAAAACGAAGTCTCCCAAAAGAAGTCTTCAGAAACATGTTTTTTGTGGCGAAGGCGGCGCTTCGAAAATGATCTTTACACTTTTAAAGAGCTTTTTATCGTGGGCTCTTGTATGCCCGTTTAGTAAAATTGTCATTTCGATCAGTATATAGTTTTTTGTAAAGCCATTTCTTCAGGAAGGGCCGCCCGTGTCTTTCACCATCCGAGATATGTCTGCCACCTCTTTTGGCTTTCCTTTCCTTTTTTCTCTTATTTTTCTCTTATTTTTCACCTCATTTGTGTTATTTTTACACGTGTTATAAAAATTTGGAACCTGAGCTTGCTAATGTACTAAGTTTATTTTCTCCCCTTTTTTTGTCAAATATGATGTCTAGTGTTGTATCATATATATGATTTAAGATTAATGTTATATATGTGGAATTTTATGTGGTCTACGTAAAATCGTTTAATTGTTCATTGAATTATTTCCATGAACTGATAACGTTTTGAGGAAATTGAATTCAAAAACGTATTACCAAGCAAAAAATAAAAATGTGATTTTCAGTCACTATAAGATCATTTTTTCAGCAGAATCTAATTGCGCTGAAAGGTGTCCTGTTTGTGTATTTTTGTGATTCTGTTTTGTGTGGAAGAGTTGTATTAATTAATAAATCTCAGATTAATAAAATTGGACTTGGGATTGACTGTGCACAGCTGTCTGAAACGGCAAACCCTTTCACTAAAAAGAACTTGTGAAATTTTATTCATTTTTTCCCCAGATGATTTTAACTGGGATGACTACTTGGCCGAAACTGGTTCAGCGGCTGCTCCTCCTTCTTGTTTCAGACAGGTATTCACTTTTAATATACACATTTTGCTCTTTACCGTGTAAATATGCCCTTCTATAACAAAGCATTTTATTGTACAGAATTCAAAATGTTATTGTTCACATAAGTGCAGAATGGTTTATTTTTCAAATTCTTATCACTCTGGAAAAATAAGCAGAATTTAATAGTAATAAGGAAGTGTCAGAATGTAAAAGAAAACAATTGCCATGTGCTATTTTATTTTCTACAGTATTCACCCATTTGGTCCTCGATGGTAGTCAAGGTAGCAGATTTATGGGCCTCTAGGAGAAGTGTCATGGAAATTACACCTCCTGGTTCAGAAATCTGCTTAGTGAGTGAAGCAGGTCGCCATTCCCTCAGTGCTATAAAATCCTTTTAATGCCAAATTCTTATTTTTATAATATTTTTGTATAGTAGTAGTATATTAGCATACTTTCTCTCACAGCCTTTCCCAGCTGTTGTCTGCATGAACCCACCCATGATTTCTTCATACTTTTTCAGGTAAAACAGTGTAGTAATCCTATGTGGTGCTATCGACAAGTTGCATATGCCCAACTAAAGTCCCCTTGCTCCATTGAGCTTTCATATAAATTTCCAGGGGTGATTTCAACCTTGACACCACATCGCATATCCCTGCCTGAGGTATTCAGTGATGTAATTAATAGCATTGGAAGTGCTCTTCCTCCAATATACTAAATTGCCATGTGCATTCTTGAAAGGAATTGAGTCTGATACCATGATACGTATCTGATATCATGCTGCAACCGCTCTCCCTTCATTTTTTGAATGTTGTCTATCGAGACACCGTGTGAATGCCAGGTCGTAATGTATTAATGTAAATGGGGACAGAAAGGATTTAAATCAGCATGCCATGGCCACAGAGTTCCATGTATCTAGCAGTGTGCTTGACATCTGGCTTTAATAGAGGTTCGGAGACCTTCTCTTCCTTGGGAGCCATATCAGGTACTACTATAGCATCCCTGCGACAGAGTGGCACGTGTGTGACGAATGCTTGCCTGATTTTGATTACAGCCACCAATTCCTAATAATGTTAGGCTCTGTTGCCCTATAATAATATATTATTATCGCGAACCCCAGACCCCCTTGCTCACTAGTCCTTAAACATGTTGGCCACTATACATTGGGGTTTCGCTGGCTGATGAAGTTGAGCATCTTTCTCTCCATCCCCTGAAATGTCTTCTTCTCGAAGCAGAACCTTTCTGAAGGGTTGTGGTTCCTAATATGTTGTCTATCTCAGAACCTGTCCTAAATAGGCATGAATTCTGATCTGTCTGGATTGAACTTGTAACCTGATACTTTTCAAAATCTTGTACTGGGTGCATTACAGATGGCAGCAATCTTGCTGGGTCTTCTACTGATAACCTAATATATGCGAAAAAAGAAATGTATGCTCCACGAGACCGCCAAAATCTGATTCCTTTAATTTGGTGTCCAGCCCCATCTCAATTGCCAACAGTTCTGTTGAAATGACAAAGAGGAGCATGGACATTGGGCAGGCCTGCTTTGTTCCGGGAACATTTATAAACATTTAACCTTAAATAAAAAACGCAATTATGTTAGATGTGTTAAACTACAAAGGTAGAAATCAATAAAAGTTTAACAGTAGCCACTCTACATTCTATCTTATGGTCCTACCAATATTATTGTATGGCTATCCCTACTATAAATACCTGCATAACTCAATTAGCTATTGATGCAGTTGTTTAATTTCTCAGTCACATGTTAGGAAACAAAACACTATGGAAAGGCTTTTTTCTTTAACATATCTACAAATTCTTAGCTATTTATCTCCTAACATTGACATTTTAGATTAAATGCATCTGCCCATAAACTGTTAGCATTGCTAAAAGCGCCACGGATACTCAACGTTTGACCAGATTTTATACACTGGCAAAATACCATATATGTAGGTGGCACGTGGATTCGACTATCCTAGATCAACTGATTTCAGCTTTGGACTACTCATTCAAATTGTTTAAATGGCTTTTTTTATTTAAGTCTACTACTAGAATATGTATTGGGCCAATTTGAAGACGTAAAATCTTGATGCCTTTGGCAAAGAAGACTGTAAATATGCGAGGCGTTAAAAATGCAAATTTCTGCTTATGCTTTGGCATTGTTCAAAACTACACCTCTTTTTGATAATGCTTAAATAAAATAATCATGTTTGTTTTAATTGATGCCACTTTCGAGCTAGACTTCAGCTAAAAAATCATTTGGATAGTGAGGTGCTTCTGAAACAATTGCAGGAAATCATTTTCCTGTTTGATTTGTTAATAAGTTTCCGATCTGGAACACCTTGCTGAAAATATTTTTTTTAGTGTAAATAATTGAAATAATTCCTCATATTGAGAATTCATAATGAAAATTCACGTATTAGAGTCGTCATCCTTTGCTGGATAAAGCACTATAATTTTGATGTTGAGCACTTAGTCTAAGTATTCAACTGAATTATTGATTTTTTACTGTAATTGTTGCTGCCTAAAATAGTTAAAGGCAATCGCGATATTACCAAATACGCATCCTTGAACAATTGTCATTGCATAATGTTGTCTCTTGTATTTATTTGAAGAAGTAGAACATTTTTATAACAATAACCATTTATGCTCATTGAAGTGAACACTAGTTCATTATAATTGTGTGTAATATTGCTTTTGTGTATTTCTTTTCTGCAGTCTAAGATTCCACCTACCAATGAGTTCAAAGTTGGAATGAAGTTAGAAGCACATGATCCCCGAAATGTTACCTCTGTTTGCATAGCTACGGTGATAGGCATTACCGGAGCCCGATTGCGCTTACGGCTCGATGGCAGTGATAATAAAAATGACTTTTGGAGGCTTGTGGATGCTTCTGACATACAACCGATTGGAACTTGTGAAAAGAAGGGCGATATGCTCCAACCTCCACTTGGTAAGAATCGGTTGGAATACAGTTTGCTCATACTTTTACGACAGGTTAAACTTTATGCATTGAAACGAAATTTGCACAAGGTGTAACATAAAATTCATCTTCTGTAACCCCTATGTAATAGCTGAGATGCGCTCATTGTGTGTTACCTCTTACAGAAGCATTCAAATGGTGATAGATGGAATGCTTTAATTAATCTCATCCACTGGTAATTACTCAGGGCTGCAACCCAGTCCATCGTTATTTTGCATCGCAGTTTGGTCCCAGCCTTCTGTAAATCCGTCTTGACCCTGCTCCAATAGGAAGAGTTCAGTCCAAATAGCCAGGCCAGGTCCTCGCTGAGCCAGAACACAATCAATCCAATAATAGTGGACTGGGATGTGGCCCTAGTAATTATCAATGGCTGAGGTGAATTCAAGCATTCGATTCGCCACTTTTTTGTGTAACAGAGATTGGTATGCCTATAAATGGGTCTTGTGTAACCCTGGGTGTAGTGTGCGGAGTGGGGCTACGTGAAGTGGGCACAAAACTACGCCCACCCGCGCACTCCGCGTAGCCCCACTACGCGCCGCCCGCCTCCCTCCCGCCCTCCCTAAATACTGCAATAAATGGCTAGAAAGCTTTTAAAAACACTTACCTTGTCCGCTGCGTCCCCGGGGCTCCCTCTCGCCGTCCCTGGATTCGCGCCGTCATTTCGAATACTAATGCGCATGCGCTGGCGCCCGTGCATGTGCATTTCTCACGAGAAATGCGCATGCGCGGGCGCCCGCGCATTCGCATTAGTATTCGAAATGACGGCGCGAATCCAGGGACGGCGAGAGGGTGCCCCGGGGACGCGGTGGACAAGGTAAGTGTTTTTAAAAGCTTTCTAGCCTTTATTGAAGTATTTAGGGAGGGCGGGAGGGAGGTGGGTGGCGGCCGGCTACGCACCGTCTGCGGAGCTTGCGTAGTGCCGCCTGGCTACGCCCGCTACGCAAAATGCGTAGGAGACGGCACTACGCACACTCCGTGCACGGAGCGTAGCTGGCCGCCCACCCCTAGTCCTGTGTACTGTACCACTGGAATAAATCTATACTCTACTGAATGAGCCCTACTAAGGGTGAAACCGATCTTGGGCTATAAAAACTGGCCGGATGCATTGAGTCTCATTTCAATTGTGGCTAAGTAATTTTCCCAGAATACCTTCAAACTGCTCCTGGGTTGAGCTTATGGAAAAACGAAAACTAAGAAACCGTATACAAGGAAACTAAATCATGTAAAACCAATTTTGAGGAAAGAATTTTAAGAAAATTCAAATAAATCAATATTTAAAGGAACAGCACTTTTAAGGAAAAATCAAAAAACTCAAAATTGGGTGAAGATTGTGGGTAGTGAGGGTTTTTGGGGGTCGGGGATGGGACGTTTAGAGGCAGTGATGTATTTGGGTTTTTTTAGGGTTCTGGAATGTGTGGAGTTTAGGGTGGTAAGCGGTCTTTAGTGTTCAAGAAAGATTGTTAATGGATTTTTTTTATGGATTTTAGGGTTCAGTGATAGGTGGTGGGTAGAGATTTTGAGTTTTTTTAGGGGTTACGCATGGGTCAAGTTTTGGGCTGGTTAATGTTTTAAACGCTCAGTGAAGAGTAGAGCTTTGGGTGGTGAAGGGTTTTTTAGTGTTCAACCATGAGTAATGTTTAGTGTGGTGTGGGATTTTAAGGGTTCTGGGAAAGGCGGAGTTTATATGTAGAATGCGTTTTAGGGTTTAGCGATGGGGCAGTTTTGAGGGGGTGGGGGATTTCAGGGGTCATTAATGGTTGATTTTTTCAGAGGTGGTAAGGGAAGAGTGTAGCTTAGGGATGGTGTGGAGTTTAAAGGAATACGGATGGCTAGGCTTTAGGCATAGGAAGTGGTTTTTAGGGTTTAGAAATGGGTGGAGTGTGGGGCAGCGAGGAGGTTTTAGGGTTAAGAGATGGGTAGAGTTTAGGAGTAGAAAGAGCTTTAAAGTGTTATGGGTTGGGTGAAGTGTAGGGATTAGGAATAGGTGGAGTTTAGGTGTGGTGAGGTGTTAAGTTTCAGGGATGGGGGAGTTTAAGGTTAGAAAAGTTTTTAGGATTCAGGGATCGGTGGTGATTAGGGGTCAGGAATGGGTGTTGTTTTTGAATGGGGAGGAATTTGTTGGGTTTGAGATGGATGGCGTTTAGGGGTGGTGAAGGTTCAACACATTAAAATCATCCAAAGTAACTGTTTGACAGTGTAAAAGATTTGACTCTGAAACAATGTCCCCTGGCGTAAAGGATTGAAATACATACTCTTCGACAAAAATGTTTCTGAAAGTAAAACCTACAACCATTTTATAAATTGGTTTCTATGAAATGGTAAATGCCATTCATCCCGAAAATTTCCATTAAATCCTTTAGATGAAATGGTTTCTCAGTAATGGTAGTCCATTAATCTTTTTTCTATGAAATCACATACAGCCGCAAATATCATGTGGCTTGGACCACTGACTATGCCAGAAATCTGTTTAATGTCCACCTACTTTCATTACCAGCCAAAATCCCTGCCACAATGACTGTATCAGTGACGTGATCTTTGTTTTTATGCTTTCAACTCAATTTGACACATTATTGACACAGCAATCTCAGTTCAATACAGCCTTCTTTGGTTGACTTCAGTCCTTGATAACTTTCCAACTGAGATCACCTTGGATCCCCTGGAAGTAACCTGTTGTTTGCATCTGTAGCTTGTCTCAGTATTATACTTATATTTGGAGTATTATACTTCACTTTTACGCTTTGTAACTTACTCTATGTATTTGCTCTACTGCACACTCTTATATTTTAGGTTATGCTGGTTGATCACTATTGCCACTTTTGTACTTTGTAACTTACTGTATGTATTTGTTTTTCTGCACACTCTTATATTTGGGTTATGCTGGTTGACCACTAGTACACTAATACTAGTGTATTTTGTAACTTACTGTATGTATGTGTTTCTCTGCACACTCTTTTATTTGGGTTATGCTGGTTGACCACTAGTGCCACTTTTGTACTTTGTATCTTACTGTATGTATGTATTTTTCTGCACATGTGTACCACTATAGTGCATTCTCCCATACCCACCTAAACCACCATCCCAACATGGATCCTATCGGCAATCACACATATAAAATCAACTACCCACCGACACTCACCAACAAAGCCGCTAAACGCTTTAAACACAACTTCCTTAGGTCACACCCTGAAACCCCCTTTGCTGACACCTACTTCTCACCGGTCAACGGATCCATAAACACCGATATCATCTTCCCCACCACACGCAGAGCTCAATGGAGAAAAGCGTTCCTCTCCTTACTCACCATCTCCTCCACCAGGAAATCCGCGCACAGCCTAACTCTCTCCATTTCACCATCCCAAATCTTTCCAAGCAGAGCCACCATCACTATTTACAATAACGGGATTGTCCTATCTCAATCCACAGACAGGAACCTGGAACTACTAGACAACTTGCTCCCCACTTTCAAAGGGAAACCTCTCCAATTCGCCGACCAACAATCATATCTCCTCCAGTCCCACCAACCATGACCTCACAGCTCCCACCACCCACAACCCTTCTAACCTATTTCAGCGCCAGTTAGCTACTACATACTCCTCAATCAGGGACACACCTACCACCCCTGACCTTTCATCTCCCACCCACAACCCCTCTATCCCAGTTCAGCACCAGGCAGTTGCCACACACGCCTCAAACACAGACACAGGTCGCTCTCCCTCATACACCACTCACACCTCCACCCCTTCTACCAACCCTCGGACCTCCACACATACCATCATCACTCCTCTCACACCTACAGCTGCCATTAACACTCCTCTCACCCCTGACAGCACAGCTCCCACCCACAACACACCTAACCTAGTTCAGCACCAGAACGACACGCACATCGACAAATCCCTCTCTCTATCCCCCCATTCTCAGTCCCCATTACCCTCTAACTAACTACGCAGAACACACCTCCTCTCTCAATTTAACTCCCCCTCCTCACAACAGGACCATCTCCAGTCCCATTTCCCCTCCTACTCTCAGCCCCCATTACCCTTCCTGCACCCCACCACTATTATAAGTCTCCCAGCCTACACCTTGATCCCCCCGCCTACCATCAATGCCCTCACTCATACCACCAACCTCCTCCCTACCTCATCCACACCCCTCCCGCCCAAAACCTCTCGCCTCCCTAACACCATCCCGTACACTAACACAACGCAGCCCTGCTCGAACACCAGCCCACTCTCCCACCTGCACGCGAATTCCCTGGTCAGTCATTCACCTCTGACTGCCACCCCCACCTCCACCACCTACCCCACGATGGACAACATCATGACCACCCTCATTCAGATCAAAGAAGACATACACACCATCAAAGAACTACTCTCCACACACCCCATACACCCCTCACCCACCTCCACCTCCACCTCCCCTCCCAACTTGTCCCCTACCTCTCCTGCTCACTCCCTCACTCAACACGCCCCACACCGGGCATCAATCCCTGCTCATATTCGCAGCAACCGCCCTCGACCCCCTCGTCGCCCCTGCAAACCCTCACACAACTACATCTCCCCGCCCAACTTGTCCCCCACCCTTCCGATTAACTCTCTCACTCAACTCTCCCCACACCAGACCTCAATCCCAGCTCGCAATCGCAACAACCGCCCTCGTCGCACCCACAGCCCTACTTCTGACCTCGACACACTCACCCTTCTCCGCTCCTATGACCCAGCCCCCCAAAACCACACAACCACCGCACACCTCACCATTCCCACGATACACTCAAATCCCCTTAGACCCCCCCACACTAAACAGCAGATTCTCCATCCCCAATAACCTTAAAAAAGTCTCTCTCTCTCTAGTACCCTCTACCACCCTCAACACACCCCGTCTCAAATGCACTCTCCTCAACTGCAGATCGGCCTCGAAACATTCCGCCGCCATTACTGATCTCCTCTTATCGCTGGACCTTGACCTAATCATCCTGACCGAAACCTGGCTATCTGAATCTTCATCACCTATAATGGACATTCTGGTTCCTCCCAACTACCACATTATCAGACTCGACAGATCAGGCAAAATAGGTGGTGGAATCGCATGCATCTACAGGAACAACCTCTCCGTTCTGAAAGTCAATACCACCTCCCTACCATCCCCAACATCCTGGGAATACATCTGCCTCGACATTATTAGTGAGGGCAAACCGATATGCTCTCTACACAGCATTTACCACCCACCCAGGGACAACCTCACCTTTTCCCAACAAATCATGGATATGATCTCAACCAATTCCGGACGGCAGCTCACCCAAATATACCTTGGTGACTTCAACCTCCACTGGAACGATCACAATGACGCGGTGGTAAATAGTCTTAAAAATGTCCTCAATGCCCTTAACCTCACCCAAATATGCAATAGCCCGACCCACGAGAAAGGCTCTATCCTCGACCTGATCATCTCCAAAGAGGACTCTATCCAACTTGAGTCCATCCAACCCTGTGACTGGTCAGATCATCATATTGTCACATTCTTCATCAATGAAAAAGTCAAAGTTAACCCGGCTCAATTCTCCAAGCCCAAAGTCTGGAAAAGAGACATGAAAAAACTCAACCCAGGCTCTTTGCCCCCTAACAGTCGCAATCTCCTACTCCCACCGACAGGCGCTACGGACGTTCCAACCCTGACTGACCACTATCTCAACGCTATGACTTCAATAATTAACGAGGCTGCGCCTATGCAGCTAAAAAGAGTCTCTACTAAAATATCCAATCCATGGTACGACGGGAGTCTCAATGAAGATAGACGAGACATGCGAATGGCAGAGCGCACCTGGAGATCAGCTCCCTCTGCACTGCACCTAAAAGCTCTGAAGGAAAAGAGAAACGCCTACTTAAGGAAAATAAAACGCTCAAAATCAGATTTCTTCAGCCTCCAGCTCGACCAAGCAAAAAACCGCCCGAGAAAACAGTTTGAGCTAATCAGATCACAATCCAAGGACCAACCCCAACCACTCAACACTATGCATGAAGCACCCTCCTGTGAAGACTTCGCTGCTTTCTTTATCCAAAAAACTGACAACATAAAGAGCGATCTCCTCATTGACGCAAGCCTCTACTCCACACCCCAGTGCTTAGCACCCACTGAACCAAAAAACAATGTTACATGGTCAACCTTTGGCACATACTCGGAAGAAGAAATTGGCAAACTGCTCAGCACCCTGAAACCATCCAATCACCTCACGGACCCCCTTCCTGCTACCGCAGTAAAAGACTTTACCCCTTTGCTTCTCCCTCTCTGGACTAAAATTATCAACAGCTCTCTCCAACAAGGAAGCATACCTGACTCCTTCAAAGTTGGACAAGTCACACATCTGCTAAAGAAACCTACAGCTGACCCGTCTGATCTCAACAATTACCATCCCATTACCAATATTCCCACTCTCGCCAAACTGCTGGAAAAATGCGCACAACTACAATTGACTAAACACATTGAACAATTTGATCTCCTCAACCCTCACCAGTCAGGCTTCCGAGCAGGACACAGTACAGAAACTGCTATGACTCACATAATTGACTACGCACTTCAAATGCTAGACCAAAACGACACATGCCTCCTCATCCTTCTTGATCTCTCTTCAGCATTCGACACAGTTAAACATGAGAATTTACTAGAACTACTAAACACAAGAATGGGTTTATCTGGAACTGTTCTCAAGTGGTTTACTTCCTGTCTTCACAACAGGTCGCAGAAATTCAAGAGCAACAACCTGATGTCCTCGCCAATACCTGTAACGCTAGGCGTCCCCCAAGGATCCTCTCTATCCCCAACTCTGTTCAACCTAGTTATGGAGCCTCTGACCACCTTGCTACAAGCATCCAATGTACACTTTCACATGTACGCCGATGACACCCAACTTTATCTCAAATTACAATCCCCCAAAGACATCCTGCTCCTGAACTCAACGATCAGAGGCACCCAATGCTGGCTTGCCGATAATCATCTCAAACTCAATGCCCTGAAAAGAGAGTTCCTTCTGATCTCACCTCCAGCGAAGATCTCCACCACTCAAATTTGGCTTAAACACCTAACCGCACTCAATGTCCAACCCACCATCGTGGACTCAGCAAAATCTTTAGGCATAACACTTGACACCAATCTCAACATGCAGCAACATATCAGCAAGGCAACAAAGGGAGCAAACTTCCAAATCAATACTCTGAGGAAACTTAAACCCTTCCTCCCAGCCAAAGACTTCCAAACCGTAGTACAAGCACTAGTCATCCCTCGAATAGAATACGGCAGCACCGCCCTCTGCGGACTTCCCCTAACTACAACCGCACCCATAAGAGCTTCTCTAAACGCTGCAGCGAGACTCATCACTGCGTCAAAAAAGCACTCCCATATTACCCCTGACTTGAAATCCCTGAACTGGCTGCCTTTTGAAGCCAGAATACATCTGAAAATCGCCTGCATGACACACAAGGCGGTTCACCTAAACTCACCCGGCTACCTCGCTCAGAAGCTGACAATCTCTGGCGGAGCTATAAACACCAGAGGCACAAACAATCTTCTGCTGAAACCTCGAAGATTCCGGAAGGAAAAAACATATAAGCGCTCCTTCTCAGGTATGGCGCCTAGGATCTGGAACTCACTCCCTCCCGAAACCAGGCTTATCTCTTCCACTACACTCTTTAAAAATGAAGTAAAAGCTATCCTCATGGCTAAATACACTTGAACTATTATCTCGAACTTTGTTAATACTCTGCACCGACCTATACTACATGTTTGACCCCTCTGATTATTTGTATTAATTGTCTTATTACTCACATGACTGGCCTTGCAGCCACTTATTTGTACTGTTTGATCTATTGATTTATCTGTCTGACTATGCTCCCTCATGTACCCATTCTATGTAAAGCGCTCTGATATCTGCAAAGATCTTGTTCGCGCTATATAAAACTTTCAAAATAAATAAAATAATAAATACATTGGTAAAGACAAACCACTCCAAGCCTAAGGATACAAGTTCAAGTTTTTATTCTAGTGTTTAGTCTTTTTAAAACCATTACACTATATGATAAATATAAAAAAATGCAAATAATTCATAAAACCTTTTGTATACATATTTTAAAAAGAAGTATAAATGTACGACACAATTCATAGTGTCATAAGCCTAAAGATACATTGAGGCTGTTGTACCACTCAAGAATTTACATTGTTGCAGTATTGAAGGCAAAATGTCTACAACTCCTGTTGAATGTAAGAAGCTTTGCTTCCATCCAAGGAACTTTATAAGATTACTACTGAATTCTTAAACCTAGACTGCTCAATATTTAGAACCGATGATAGACAACAACTATGTAATTGATTTGCTCACCACTGCGTTTCAAAGACCTGGAATGATACTATGAAAATAAAACCAACCCAGACCTCAGTGCAGCCGCTCTTCACCCCAGTTCTGTCAATCCATAACTCATTGCAATAGACTCTTCTTTATCCCCGGGTCTGTTGAGGACTTTAGTAATCACACAAAAGACTGGTGCAATGGGATTACAGGCCTACCCTCCATTTATTTAATGGTATCCACATCAATAGCTCAGCTGCAGTCGTAGTGAGCGACAGCATTTGTTGGAGACCTCATTTTCCCTCTATTAAATGAAAAAGAATCCATCCAAACCCTCCTAGCTTACCACGGGT
Source organism: Lissotriton vulgaris (assembly GCF_964263255.1). NCBI lineage: Eukaryota > Metazoa > Chordata > Amphibia > Caudata > Salamandridae > Lissotriton > Lissotriton vulgaris. Next base: position 473,128,464 of record NC_141696.1, on the reverse strand, counting down.
CAGTCCGCAATAGGATTATGCATTAATTGCATCTTGGGACAACATCTGAACTACAGTTGATTTTCACGGGGTAGTTGCAGTCATGATACTGTATTTTTCTGCTGCCTTTGACATGATCTGTCATCCTCTATGCATTGGATTCCTAAATCTGTCGGGATCCAATGCACCATTCTCTAGTGGATAGATTTATTTTCGACTAACTGATATTTTATTCTATTTCTCCCTCCTTTCTGCTTTGACCCTATCCCCATGAATACAGGAGTCAGTCAGGGACCCTCCTTTGCACCTCTCCTCTTTAATGTGTACCTCTCAAAGCTCCCAGAGCTAACCTCGTCCTTCAAATTCAAATGCTTCAACTTTGTCGATATGACACAAATTTTAATGCAACTTCAAACTTCATTCAAGGTAGATTCGAGAACCATCAGCCAATATCTCCAAGCTATAACCCGTTGGATGCAAACTAGTTTGATTTAACAACAAAAAAAGATTTGTTTTTAATCAATTACTAGCCATAAGCTGGAAATCTGTAATAAGGTGTGCCCCTTGAAGACATCCAGCTCCCACAATTGCCTGCCTCAGGAACAAGCTTCAGTTCTGATTTCTGCACACCCAGAGAGCATTACCGATCACTTTGGTCTTCGTTTTGTAGGCCTTCATCTTTTTTGCGCTTTTTTACGATGGCATCTCTATTTAGCTGTTTATTGCTATTTGAGTGTTGTATAACTTGCCAGTGTTTTTTTAATTTCGTATTGGAAGAAGAGTAGTGGAATTAGGGATCACTGTGTCTTTTTTGTTTGTCTAATCACCATAATGTGAATATTTGTTAATATTGTGAATGTATTAAGTGTAAAACAGAGAGCAGAAGAACACAGGCTGGCATGAAAATGTCCTCAACGTCCAATTTCGGCTACCTCTTCAAAGACCTAGGCAAAGAGTGAATCTAAACAGACAGCACTCCATGCTCTGTCAAATAATACATTTTTGCCCCCCAGTTTTACTCTCAGTTGGGTTACTAAATTGACCGCTACCTTTGTAATCAAATCACACTTGCATCTCTGATCTCCTTGTTCCTTTTTGATGAAGACCACCACTGCATCACGAAAACGTACTAATGTTTTGAAGTCAAGTAGTTGCCCCAGCTTCATTCTCTGCATTGCTTAATTGAATAAAATAGCACTTCCAATCTACCAAGGAATGCCAACTAAACCTACAGATATGTCTGGCCATAAACTAGTGCTGTCATCTTCAATAGCTGGATGAACTTGCTATGTATTTAAACTACCAGTTTTCTGAGTTTAACTTCGGCTCCCATCATTCTAATACAGGAAGGGCGAGCTTGAGGAGTTTAAAATGGTTCCAGGTCCTACTGGTTGTTGCTATGTGCCTATCGGTAATTCGCTTGATCGTGGTGTGAAATTATATTTATCAAGCACTATTTATTCTCTTATCTGTAAATTTAAGCATAAGTTGGTACACTTTGGAGTTCAAATGTACATGAATCTCCACTTAATTGCACATTTAAGGGTTCCAGTTCTGACTTCCATGTGTACTGTACATGATCTCTCTGATAGAGTTAGATTACCTCGATTCATATCACTTTATCACAGAAAGCTCTACTAAGTCTTTTCGTTCTGCTGGTGTAAATGTCTTTGTATCGAGAAAGGCGGTGGAATTGCTGAAACACTAAATCATTCCTTAAAAGTACCAGTTTGTTAATTTTGTTTAACTTGAGTTACCACCTAAGCATAAGAAAAGAAACATTGTTTTCTAGATTTGCTACAACCTGTAGTTTTTCAGCAAGGGATCTTTTGCAGATTGAGATGCTATTTGAATGTTTCCCCTTGTCAAGACTGCGATCCTGCAACATGTTCTCTCTAGGTGCCAGCTCTATCAAGGTATTGTTTTCCAAAGATTCTCCAATACACCTTTACACGTAACTCCACGTATTGATGCAGCCCTCTAGTAACTTTATCCAGATTCTTACCTCTTATGCCTGCACAAGGTGAGGTCTCTGCTGTCAACATGAACTTTGGAATGTATTCATTACTTTCCTGGCCTGAGCTGCGAGCTGAAGGCTCCAGTTCTACCTGTAGCAGTCTGGGCCTTTCTTCTTTTAATAGACGGCAAGGGGGGGGAGGTGGGCCGTGCTGAATTTGTGTTCAGCATTTTAAGTCTTCGAATCTGTGCTTAAGCCAAGGGGAAAAATACTTGACCGAATTACAGCAGGCAGGAAAGAAGGACTTTGCCCAGCTTACATTTTTTTGTGATTTGGTATCAGTCTGTACAGTTTTTACGGTATTCACAATATTCTAATCATGAACTGACAGTTTGCATGATGAATGGTTTCTCATTAAATTTGAGCATAAACTTATTTCGCCCACTGTAGTACGCTGTATTAAGTTATGGTCTAGTCCTTTAACTTATGTTAAAAATGCTGCAAGTCTGCTCTGACTCACAAATGGAGCACGGGGGCGACATTGTCTGCCAGTCAGACTCAACAGTACCTCTTGCTCTATCACTATTTCTTTACAAAATGGTGTCCGGAGAATGCTATATAGAATAAAGTATATCCTCCTTTCAGATCTGCCTGTGGGTGGGGAATAATCAGATGCTTTTCAGCTTTAGCCCAGGGTTGTATCCCCTCACCCACTCACTCCTCTTGACCCATTAAATAGATTAAACAGCACTGGAGGGTGTGTTGGGGTGCTCCCTGGCTTTACCTTGGTGACTGAGATTAAGATTTGAGTCTTTCCCACCTACCGGGGTGCTGAGGTCATTCCAGCACTTTACCACAGACTGGAGTGAAGCACTACGACCCATTTCCCTCCCCCATACACCAGCACAATGACACTTTCACCCAAATATGCTTCCTCATTCATGTACACACACTCCCACAGAGAGAGCATACATGTACAAGAGTCTTTGTACCTTCGTTCACACTTACCTTGTGAATGAACAAACATCGTGAGAGAGAAGGCTGAATAAGACTAGTCTTAGGGTTCCGAACTGATCAAAAAAACTGCACAGCTGTCTGCCCCCACGCTTTCTCTTCACACATGGTGGGTTGCGTTGGGTCTTGAGGGCAACATGGTCTCCTGCAATAGAAAAAACTACACTGCTGCAGCATGCCTTTCACCAGGTGCGTTTTTTTGTTACCTGTTCTTTGCCATGGACTTATCCTCATGGTTTATGGACTGGGGTGAAGAGTTGGACTGCACAGTAAGAATCACTGGAGATGAACACGTGCGCTTTCAGTCTTTAATGTTAGCAGAATACCTTATCATTGGAATGTCCTCCTTCATGGTTGTGAATTAGATGGCTGTTTTGTAAGATTTATATTCATGTTTCCACATATTTTAGGGTTCCGCATGAATGCGTCATCTTGGCCCATGTTTCTTCTAAGAACATTAAATGGAGCGGAAATGGCACCTGCTTCCTTTTTTAAAAAGGTAGGATAAAGCAAGGTTTGTTTTGTTAAGTGAGTCACAATTGCTTTTGATTATTCCCAAGTAATTATCTGACACCAAACATATGGAAAGACATGGTGGGGGAGAGCCACACAATTGTTTTGAAAATGCATAAGTAAAGTCCTAAGGAATGCACATTGATCCATTTAAGGGCATAGTACTATAAGTGCTTCTATTTTACCCTGAAAATTAGGAACTCAATGGCTATGTATTTAATTCTGAATTCTATCTGGAACACAAGAAAGTTTAATGGTCCTATACTGTCTGTTTCCATCCTAGACAAACCAATATTTGCTATTTTAAATCCTCCACAGATTCATATTGAAGACTCCTAAACAATAGTTTTAAAAATATGCATGAATCATTTTAAAATATTGTATTTGCCATTTAAGATGGTATACTTTCTTTCATCCCATTTGAATAAACCCACCCTTCCATTTCCCATGACTGCAGTTGTGCTTCTATCGTCAGTTCCAATTGGTAGGCACCCTTGACTAGTGCAGTAATTGTGTGAAGTGTCACTTTTCTGGTGACTTTATTGCATGTGAAGTGCTCTCTTCCATGTAGACCACAACCCTCAGTAAAGTGGGAAGGCATTGGTTTACATCTTGCCACAAGTTCCCAAACATCAAATCTTTATCGGACTCAAGTTCCCACTAACCTGTAGATCTGAATGTTTCTCCACCAGTGTCCCTCCCTTTGTGTAGTGCTGAACACGTCCAACACTGACAGCGAAGCGGGGGAAGGGAAATGGGGGCATGACAAAAAGCAGATTTGCATGAAAAGTAACATTCTACACGAAATGAGAAGTACACATGATTTTCTCTAGACACTGAGGTAAAGATATCAGTGGCACAGTCCCTCTGTCTTGTTAGAGCCAAAAGAATATTCGCGAGACTGCTTTTATTGCGATGCCCTATAGCAGTGTAGTGTTCCATTACTTGAAAAAAGTAATCAGAAACAAAACAAAGGTTCTCACAATCTGCGTATAACACTGTGGTGGCCAAAAAACAGTTGTTACTGCACAACTTTGAGGGCATGACCGAATCCCAGTACGTACTTACTGGGAACAGTGCAGGGGCCCAACAGAGGCCCCACACTCCAAACACATACTATCGAGCTCATCTTCACTATCATTAACCCGAGGCCTCTGAAGATAGTGCTGAAAGAGGTCAAATAATTCCAGGCATGCAAGAAAAATCTTTGAAATGACTCCACTCAAGCAATCTCAAGAAGCTTTGCAAGCAGAAAACTTTTTGGAAGATGTTTTCGACATCTGACTTGAAGATGATCTCAACTGGACTGCCAGGAGCACAATTGAAGAGCTGGACAAAGCAGAGGAACGCAGGCGAAAAGCAGAGCCCAGCGATAGGCTTTCTGTTATCAACAGGGAGGGAAGTCAAGCACCTGGCCAAGTGCAGTGTATGGCTTTTATACACTGCAGAGTCCTTGAATACTGAAGTAGTTCCTCTAAACCTGTGCTAGAGCCTCAGATTCCAGGATCCTTGACTCCTGTAGCATATTCCTGAACCCTGCTGCAGCCTGCCACTCAGGTGGTGTATACAATCACTGCTTTTGGAGTGCTCACATGGGAACAGGATGGACTGTGCTGGCGATTGGAGTAACAACTGGGCACCACACGCTACAGCCCATATGCTGGGTGGCATGACTCCTGTCAAGTAACACAGACGACATACTAACTGACAGTGCCCTGAGCCAGGGATTGAATTGGTGGGAAATAATGCCCAGGATGAGTGGTGAATAGAAATGGGCGTGAGCACTAGTGGCAAACTACAACTATCTTTATTTACATTCATTAACCTTAAAAATATCGCTGGATATCTGCAGGATTGTACACCATTTTGTCCCAAGAGAAATAATTCTGTGCATCTGTAAACAAAAAATGACTTAATACTTGTTGTCAGATTCAAATTTAATGACATTAACAAAATATAACCAGCATAGGCAAAGCCAATATGTCTCACCTTTTGAACCTACAGACTTTGTGTATACCCTTTTAGCCTGTTCAATGCAGCATGCTGAAATAAGCCAAAAAAAATATTGCGTCATTTTGTAGGGGGCTTGCCTTTTTGTCTTTTTATTTAGCATGGAGTGGCAAAAATAAGAAAAAAAAAGTGATAAGATGTTTTTTTTTTCTTTTTTTTTTAACGTAGGTGGGAGACTCCAAAGGGGCAAAACAGGTGTAGGGAAAGCAACGCAGGTTTTGGGTACAGAAGCAATATGGGGGTTGCAGCAGAACATGGGGCTAGAAGCAACACGGAGCGTACAGGTGTGGGAAAATCTCACACATGCTAATGATAAGAAATAAGCAAATAAGCGTGACAATGAAGCCAACCAATGGTATGCAATGGTGGCTCTAAGCTCACTAAAAGCTTACAATGCATCTCACAATAGACCACGCATTATTATTATTATTATTAATAAATTAAACACATTATTTGTTTGCTATTTTATTTATTAATTTTCTTCAATAAATCCAAATCAGTTCAAACAAAACCAAAAAGTCCATAATAACACTGAAGTACCCACCCCACCCGATGGAACACAATTGGTACAAATGTCAGGAATTAAATGAAATGAAATATGGCGCAAGGATGAGAATTAAAACAAAACGAAGTTTACATAGTAGAATACTAGGCAACCTAATATTTTATCTTCATTCATTCCGATAGGACCAATTCAGCAAAGGAGCCCAGATAGCCGTACCTTTTGTTCTCAGTCTATGACCTAATCTAGCATATATAGCTTTTTCAAATCTGAAAATTGACAAGAGCCTTCCCAACCATTGTTGTCCCGTCGGAGGAATAGGGTCAAGCCAATGTGTAGCTATACACAATCTGAAAACTGAGCAGGCGACAAATAAAAAGATGTAATTAGAATTCCGAGGGTGAGCATCGCCTATCCCTAATACAATCAACTTAGGTGTCAGATTTATTTCTGTACCGAGAATACTTGTTAAATAGCCTCTAACACTGTCAAGTATCGGGCATGTCGCAAACATATGGACAAGATCGGCTGCTGGTTGTTGGCAGCGGGGGCAAGTAGACCCAGCTATCCTACCCCATTTAGAAATCTTTGAAGGTGCTATATATAAATTGAACCACGTTTTATAATACTGAAGTTGTAAATTCGTAGCCATAAATGAAGACTGCTCTATAAGTAATGAATCCTCAGCTTCCCCAGTATTAAGCTCTGAGTTTTGCCACCGGTCCACATGTTTAGTGAGATCATCGGGTACTAAGCCAGTCAAAAGTTTATAAATCCCCCCAGTGAGCAAGAATCTTTAATTAGTAGCTCTGTTATCGTTACCTTGAGAAAACCAGAGGGTCCTCCAAGTTTTTTAACAAAAAAATCTCTCACTTGGAGATATTAAAAAAATTGTCGATTATCCAGCCGGAATTTGTCCCTTATGATGTCAAACAGAAGCAGAACGCACCCACATAAAATATCTCCGATTGTTCGAATTCCATTATCATGCCATTGCTTCATATATCCATCATTAAAAACATAGGGTAAGAGATTGTTCCTAAAAATAGGGGTGTATACATTATATCGGCCCAATCCCAGCCTTTTCCGGACCGCGGTCCAAACTTTAAAAGCACAAATTAAGGTCTTAAACCTAACTCGCTTGTAATAATTGAAGTCGATATTTCGTAGTAGACACCCCTTAGCTTCAGTACCCAGAATCATTTCAAAAATAGGGACAGAGGTCCAATCTCTTATAGGCTCGTTCTTTTCATTAAGAAATATCCCCATATTCTGCAACATTGTAGCCCAATGATATAATTGAAGGTTAGGAACGGCCCACCCTCCCCTTTCTCTGGATAGAGTTAACAGTCTTAAGGCTCTGCGAGGGCGGCAATTCGCCCAGATAAATCTAGAGAACAGTTGATTCATTAATTTAAACCAAGAGTTGCTAACTGACAAAGGAATGGCCCTCAAAAAATATATCATCTTTGGAAAAAAGATCATTTTAATAATATTACATCTGCCCACAAGAGTAAACTTCAAATTTTCTAGACGAGCAAATTCCGTTTTAAATTTCCCGATTAGAGGTTCTAAATTATTATCCATAATTTTTGATACATCTGCCTCAATTCCAATCCCCAAATACGCCAGCTTTTGAACCACGCATGTATCGTTTACCTGAGAAACATTCTTATTCAAAATCTGTGTTTTATTTTGATTTAATCGATACCTGGAAAGTTTCCCATAGGCCTCTGCAGCTTTTTCAATTTCTTTTACCGCTAATTTAGGATTAGATGTGACTATAGCTAAATCATCGGCATAAGTCAATATTTTCGTGTGGCCCCCAATACACTGCACATCCTCAATCAAATGGTTTGCTTCTATCTGCCTAATCAAAGGGTCTATATAGACCGCAAACAATAACGGTGAGCAGGGACAACCCTGACGGGTCCCACTACTAATAGCGATAGGTTCCGTCATCTCCCCCATAATAGATATACGAGCTACAGGGTTACGATACATTGATTTTAATGCAGAGATATATTTTTCTCCTATACCTCTATCCTTAAGCGTTGACCATAAAAACGGCCAGGAGCCCCTATCGAACGCTTTCTCTGCATCTAGCAGAATAATCCGATAGGGTCTCCCGTGATGCCAGCTGCATCTAATAAGGTAATAACACGCTGAATATGTTCAATCGAGCTTCGTCCAGGCTCAAATCCATGCTGAACAGGTGACACTAATTGCTTAATTACAGCTGCCAAGCGGATTGCCAGTATCTTTGCGTATATTTTAATGTCGCTGTTTATTAAAGTAATAGGCCGGTAGGACCCCATTTCTTCTGGTGGCTTTCCTTTTTAAGGGAATATGGCTATATTAGAGGCTTCCCAGGATTTCGGGACCCCCAACCCGTTCTGAGCGCTCAAAAATACTGGTTTCATAATTTCTAACAGTGATGAAGCAAAAGTCTTATAAATTTCTCCCGGTATGGATTCCGGGCCAGCAGCCTTACCCCCAGACAGTGAGCTAATGGCATCCTGAATTTCATCTGTTAATATAGAAGTTTCTAAAGTTGTTTGCTCTTCTTTGGTGAGTTTCTCCCTTAGAAATCTATTGAGATATTTATCAATTGCTTCATCACAGTTATCAATATCCTCTTGATAAAGTTCCTGATAATACTCATGGAAAGCAGCCCGTATTTCGCCTGGTTCGACCACCAGCCCTTTCCCTGGCCTTTTTATAGCTACAATGTTTCCCTGAACGGTGCGTTGTCGAGTACGCATAGCCAATACCTGGCCAACTTTTTCACCGCATTCATATAACCTTGAGCGCCAGGCGATATATTTCCCTGCCGCTTTAGTTTCTGAAGCTTCCGTAATAACCGATTTAGATACAGCTACCCTATTTTGAGCCTGTTCAATATCTTGATTGCTAGAGATAGCTTGCATCAGTCGAGTTTCAGCCACATTTAATTTCTGATATTGCTCTTGTGAAAATTGTTTCTCTTAAGATTGTTCCACCCATCCAAACCTAGTTGTTTCCCCTCTGATCCTGGCCTTCAGTGTGTCCCATAGAGTCTCAACCGAAGTGCTTCCTATGTTTTCTTCCAGGAATTGTGGAATCCATTTATTCATATGTTGTCGATATTGGTTGTCGTAGACTAATGCTCTATTAAATGTCCAGCGAGAAATAGAGGATTTATTAATCTGTGCAGAAATTTCCAACACTAGCGGGTTATGGTCAGACATCACCCGTGGGTATTTCTGAATGCTAGCATTGATTAATAGTTGTTGAGATATGAAAAAATAATCAAGTCTGGCATGACTCTGATGTGGGGCAGAGTAAAAAGTGTATCCCACATCATGCATATTCAATTTGGACCAGGCATCAAAGAGGCCGTGGGTATTACACATGTTTGAAACTGCCTTAAAAACCTTGGGTTTACGTCCTATATAAGATCTGCCACCAATTACTCCTGTGTGATTAGTTAGATGTATATTAGCATCCCCACAGATAACAGGAAGGGGCCAGTCTACCAATTCCACATTCAGCCTTTCAAATAAAGTTGGATCATCTAACACAGAACCATATATAGAGCAAAGAGTTAGATCTTGACACCCCCCCCATATCACATTGAGTAATGACCCATCTGCCATACTGGTCAGATTTGAAGGGTGAGCAGCTTAAACACAGCCTTTTATTTGCCATAATAGCCACCCCTTTAGTACGAGACCCTTGAGTTGTAGCTAAGACTAGCTGATATCCATCAAGCTCGCTGACCTTAGCCCTGCTATCCTCCATATGGGTCTCTTGGAGACAAATTATGTCCGCCTTCAAATATTGCATTTCAATATTAATCCTTCGTTTTTTCGCAGGATTATTCAGACCGCAAATAATAATAGATGCTATCCGTAATTTATTCAACCCCATTTAGACAAAAGAATAAAATATCCATTAAAAAATTATTATCCATTCCGTCTTCCTTCCGATCTTCCATGATCCTCCAAACAAAAATTAACAGTTCTGACATCTTACCTACCACCCAAAAATTAAATGAAAAACATCCCTCCCCCCCCCCTCGTGTGTCCCAACCCAACTATCCAAAGGCAAAAGAGGTTATCAGTGTGGGATCTTGGATGGACAAGATGGCGGCTGCGTGAAGGCTGTGAGCGCCGCTCTTCCTGCGTTCGTCCCGTGCACCGAGTATGTGTAATCACCCCCACGGAACCCTCCGCAATAAAATCTCCAAACTCTCTTTATGGAGAGCGGCTGCTAGGTACTCAGAGTAGTGCATAGTCGCTACTCGCAGGGGGTACGAGCAAGAAGAAGAATCCCCTCACTGCACTTCGTGTCAATTATTGGGGAACTTGGCAGCGCAGCCTCAGGTCTGTGTATGGTTGCGGCTGCAGCAGCGGCGGTACTAGTCCAGGCTGGATCAGTTGTATCGGCGGGGGAGAGGAGTACAATGCCTCCCAGGCAACCTCGACGTGACAAGCAGGAGAAACCTGCAGCTGACAGCACGGGAGTTGAGACGGCCGCAGAGCGGGCGGCTGCAAGGAAAACCCTGCATGGAGTAAAACCCGCGGATGCCGTTACTACGGATGGACGCCATGTAGGGGAAGTTGCCAAAAGCAAGACACAGGAGCAAGTCGGCGGTCGCAATGGGGTCACAAAGCCGCGAACTGTTCCTGGGATGTTTTCAGGGCTGAGGAAACCTACCTGTAAGCTGCTGAATGCTGGAAAGGTGACACCCCCGGGATCAGGAGGGGGGGGGGGTGGAACAGCAATCTGGAACTGATGTAACCCCTGGAATAAGCGCGAGAGCTGATATGGTGACGGTGGACAAAAGGGATATTGTCAATCCCACTAAAGGAGAGGACTGGGCTGGATCTGCCCCAGAGCAGGTAAAGTGGGGGGAGACTGAAAATCCTGCAAATTTAGGGGGGAGCCAGGCTATTGCAGCTCTGGATGTAAACGCGGACAAGTTTTTAGCTCAGATGGGGGGGCGTCTGGGACAGAGATTACTACAGATAATTCAGCAGACAAGTCAGGGACTCCCTCCCACCACTTATCAACTGACATTGCAACTATAGCTTCTCATCTGCTACCAATTGATATAGCTGCTGCAGTTATTGCTGTAGAAGATGACTTGCGAACACCAGAACTTGGAGGAATTTTTTTTTTCTCCCTTAATGAGGACTTCGAATAATCAAATGTAAGTAATAATTCTGAACTAGAGAACTCTGCATCTGATAGTCCTCTCTCTAACCCTAGCACTCCCCTGTTTAACGAAACGCAGGAAGTAATCTAAAATTAGCTGTACCATTGAGGGGTCTGGGGAATCAGGGTCTGACCACAGCCAGCTTTGGTGGGACTTTTCGACTACGCAGTTAGTGGGAGAACAAGGCGGCTCAAATCAACAATACTGTGAGACTGGAAATACCAAAAGCACCCGAAAGCCTGATTATTCCAGCGAGACTCCCCCTTCAATGGCCTTGATCTATGCCACCCTCAAACAAATTCAAGGGGAGGCTAGAGCAGAACATAAGCGCGCACATCTTGCAACTAACAAACTTCAGGGCGCAATCCGTAAAGTTAATAAATCATGTATAGAGATCACGGAGAGAACTGCTCTAGAAGAGCGCGTGGTGGCTTTAGGAACAAGAGCAGAGGCGTCAACATGTCACACCTTCTCAAATGAAGCGCGAATGACTGATGTTATGTGGAAACTCGAGGATTTCGAGAATCGTCAGCGCCGCAACAACTTAAGACTTCTTGGTATTCCGGGGAACGACATCAGAGGCTTTGTCTTGCGTCTAATGAAAGAGGGCTTCCCAGATCTCGGGCAGTGGGACTGGGAGAAGGAAATTCAGCGGGTTCATCGCTTCCCCCTAATGCTTAAAAAGAAACACGACTCCAGCAATGCTGACATTAAACCCAGAGCTATTTTAATTTTTTTCGGTAATTTCCTACTTCGCCAGGCTGTATTTGACAAAACTAGACCAGAATCTCGACGATGGGCAGAAGGATTTTCCTTTTTAGTCAGGACGGACTTTTGTCACAGTACTGTAGAGAGAAGATGGAAACTCCGGGAGTTAATCCCTCCTTTTCAGAAGATTGGAGCAGAGGCATTTCTTCTCAGTCCCGCTTGGCTTAAAGTCATTTACAAAGGCACGACATGAATGTTTACTTCAGAAATTATAGCTCAGGATTATTTGAACGATATTTCCGGGACTACAGTCCCAGCGGGACCTGAGGGTTAGGGGGTTAAGGGATGACTAGCTTGGAAGATATTAACTTCGTCTTGCCCCTCTTTTTCTCTTCTCATTTTATTTCTGTGATTGAATCGGGTCTATGGGATTTATGTGATATATGGGGCCTATGGGACATAGCACTGGTGAGGGGGGTTTGCGGAGGGGCTGGGGTGGTTCTTTCTTTGCTGTCTTTATTTAAATAGGACCAGTTGGATGGGCTGCGGGGGCTGCACCTTCATGCAGGAGGCTTCACGAGGGGCACTGAACCTCTTTTGCCATTAAATTAAATTTATAAGGGGTACAGCTACCCAGAGGTTTCCCTGCGCCAATTGACAAAATGCAACGCTGAGGACAACCTCTACTGATTTAAATAACCAGGTTTTGAGGCCTTTACGGAAGATCTTATGGCTGACTTCATAACGGAGTGGTGTGGGTAGCGAATTCCACAGCACGGGAGCCAGATAGGAAAAAGACCGTCCGCCCATGCGTGACAGTTTGAACCTAGGGACTAAAAATTTGGCTTGATGAGGATCGGAGCAGACGTGCCGGGATATGTCAGGGCTAAGGAGAATAGATATAGGGGTGCTGTGCCCATGTTGATCTTATGCATATAGCATAAGGCCTTAAATTTGGTCCGGTTCTCTATCCTGAGCCAGTGAAGATCGCGGAGAGCACCTGAGATGGAAGATGTTTTTGGCACATGGCAGAGCAGCCTAGCCGCAGAGTTCTGAACCACTTGCAGTTTGCGTACCACCTCCTTATTGGCTCCTAGGTACAGGATGTTGCCATAGTCCAGCCTGGACATGATCAAGGCTTGGATCACGGTTCTTTGAGTGGGGCCAGGCAGCATCCAAAGTATTTTACAGAGCCATTTTAGGATGGTGAAACAAGTTGATGCAGTCTTGACTACTTGCTGTCTCATAGACAGCTGATCATCAATCACCATTCCTAAGTTGCGTGCCGTTTGCACTGGTTTGGGTAGTTCAACCATTTCTGGCGGCCAGTGATGAGGGCCCCAGAGATCTTTATTTTTTCCCAGGATCAGAAACTCCGTCTTTCCACCATTTAACTTTAGCCAGTTAGTGTGCATCCAGCTAGCCATTTTATGCAGCCCTAGCTGTAGAGATGACACTGTGGAAGGTTCATTGTAGGATTAGGAGAAGAGAAGCTGGCTGTCATCCGCATAATAAAGATAGACAACCCAGCTTCTTCCTCAATGGTAGCTAAAGGGCTGACATAGAGATTGAATAGCACAGGGCTAAGAATCGAGCCCTGTGGAACTCCATACGGAGATGCATAGGTCTTAGAGCTAGCAGATGGGGAAAAAACCTGAAAAGTCCTTCCAGTGAGAGAGTTTTTGATATAATCCAGAGCTGATCCAACTATCCCCAGGGACTGGAGTACCTTTAAAAGAGTAAAATGGGACACTGTGTCAAAAGTGGCACTCGGATCAAGTAAAATGAGTGCCACCATTTCCCCTTTGTCCATATGCTGACAAAGTGTTTCTGTGACTCCCAGGAGTGTGGTCTCTGTGGAGTACCCAGCTCTGAAGCCTGATTAAGACACATGCAAGATTTTATGGGATTCCACAAACTGCGTGAGTTGTTGATTCACATGTTTTTCCAGGATTTTTGAGAAAGCAGGGAGATCGGGCAGAAGTTTGAAGGTTCGGCCGGGTCAGCATTTGTATTTTTCAAAAGGGGGAGAACCTTCGTGTGTTTCCACTCGGCTGGTAAAGCAGCTTCCCTCAGTGATGCATTAACCCCTTGCATGCTGATGATGGCCCCCATCCGTCATGCACTACGGCGCTCGTGTGCTGATGACGGCTGGGGGCCTCCATAAACCCGCCCATTCGCGATTTTGCCGCACAGGCGCAGTATCGCCGCAGCATGCATGGCGTTAGGTAACTCCATAATAAGTTCCAATGAGAAGGGTTCTAATTTTTGGAGAATATGAACAGAGACCGGATCGTAAGGTGAGCCTGATTTAAGGCTATTTGAAATGCAATTAAAAAACAAAGGGTCTAATGGCTGCCAATTTGTAATTCTGTGAATAGACACAGAATTAAGGGTCCTGTGTGGCGTGTTACAGCCTAAAGTGGGGGGTGAGTTGTTTATTTGCTGTTCAACATTAATTGTTACCGTATTTAGTTCTGCATAAATCTTCTCTACTTTCTCAATAAAGAACTTTGCCTCATCTTTACGGTGTGCTTCATCAAGGGGGCGTCGGTTAACGGGTTGCTCCATTTTAAACAGCACTTTGGAATTATTACGTGCAGACACAATAGTATTGTTTGCATGTTCGGCACGAGCCGCTTTGCAGAGGGAATTGTATTCTCTCTTAGCAAGTTTATAGCTGTGCTTGGATTCAGGTGTATAGTCCTTCATCCAGTATCTTTCCAAAGCTTTGCATTTAGTTTTTTCGGTTTTTAGCTTTTCTGTGAACCAAGGAACAGGAGAGCGATGATTATTTAATTTCTTGAGAGATATATGAAGGAAGGTATTCACAGATGCCGTAATCCAAGTGTGGATGGTATCTGCATCACAAATCTTAAAGGAAGGAATAGCCGGAATATTGCTTTCTAGATGTTGATTGAGAGAATCAATATCCAAGTTCTTCCAATTTCTGCACTTAGATATTGGTAAGGAGGTGAGAGGGTTATTCAGCCGTAGGTCGATTACCACTTTAAAATTTACCAAGAAATGGTCAGACCAAAGTAAGGGAAGGGCCGTTTGACATGAAATGTTAGGTAAGTTAGAGAGGATGGGATCCAGCAGATGACCAGCCCTGTGGGTGGGACCCGAGTTAGAGTGACATATTCATGGCTTCTAGATCGGCTATCAAGGCAGAGCCAATCTTACATTTGGGATCGTTAAAATGAATATTTAGGTCACCCATAATGGTAAAGTTGGCAGCGTCAAGTAAAAAAGGAGCAATGATTTCTGGAAATCTCTCCGCTCATATCCCCACTGGACCGGGCAGGCGGTACACCAAAAATCCTGAAAGCGTTAACTGAGGTGTAAGGAGAAGGCTAAAAAAATGGCTTCACAACCGTCACAGGGTAAGTTCTCCCATTTTCACACGAAACCTCTTTTTAAAAATTATTGCAATGCCACCACCGGTTTTATCTTCACGGTCCTTTCTAACAATTGCGTAAATTGGAGGTAGGGCCACTGCAATATCTGGCTCAGATTTTTCGTGCAACCAAGTTTCCGTAAGGAAAATTGCGTTACTAGGTTTGAAGGAGATGCAATCCTCTTGCGATGCCTCTGTAGTCCATATAATAAACTGGGAGAATATTTCCTTATTTCATTTGTAAAAGGGGCAAGGGTTGTGGCCCCGGCCCTGGTCCGACACGGACGGGCGCAGACGGGCTTGCCTTTGGCGCGCTCGCTGCGGGGAGTGCGAGGCATTGATTTTAAATCCTCTGCATCAGCTGGCTGCTGACGTCTGCACAGCGTCTCCCTGCCTCCTCCCGGAAGTAGAGAGACCGCTGCTCCCTCCACAACAAGCGGGCGAACCCGTGGTGGACCAGGGAGCAAGCGGCAGAAAATTAAGGCAGGTAAGGGCAGTGCGGAAGAGATTAAAATACAAGAACAAAGCAAACATTTTATTTTTTTAAATATAGGCAGAACCAGGCAGCTAGCGCAAATGAGTCCTTCTGTCGCGCATCCGCTGCGCGAAGTACGAGGCATTTATTTTAAATCCTCTGCATCAGCTGGCTGCTGACATCCGCACACAGTCTCCCCCGCCTCCTCCCGGAAGTAGAGAGACTGCTGCTCCTTCCACAACAAGTGGGCAAACCCGTGGTGGACCAGGGAGCAAGCAGCAGAAAATTAAGGCAGAAGAAGAAAGCAAAAATAGTATTTTTTAAAATATAGGCAAAACCGGGCAGCTAGCGCAAATGAGCCCTTCTGTCGCGCGTGAGCTGTCTAGTAGGTGAGACCTAAATAAGCTGTAGAAAATACACTTTGAGTCGCATTGCTCTGTAAAACCCATTTATTAAAGGATGTATACATTTTAAAAGCAACCACAATCCTTTTCTTTCATAGAAAGGAGCTGTTTCATTTTGCTGTTCTCCCTTTTTGTCTCACCAGTGCCCCTGGGGTGTTCACGAAAGGGATGGAGGTGGTAGCAGCACACCTTCGCAGTTCAGTTGAGTCAGTCTCCTCCCTAAATCAGCTACTGGCTGTTGAAGGCGTGGTCACCCTAGGCAGCCATCAACCACTTGCAGACTATGGCGAACCTCTGGCACATTCACAGTGAACCCGAAATATGACAGGAGTCACACCTGACTCCTCCTTTGATGCCCCTTCATCTGAGCCATTCTAGACATGGTTTGATTTTGCACCTAACCCACAGGAAAGAGTCCAAGATATTGAGGTTATGATTCCGATCTTTCAACCTCGGCCCTGGATTTCAGTGAGATCTACTGTGAGGATTCTGGGACTGCTGGCCTTCTGCATCCTGCTGGTCGAGCACACCAGGTGGCAGATGCGGGCTCTGCAGTAGTCCCAACATCAAGGGGACCACCAGGGAATCTTCCTATCAGAGAGAACTACTAGTTCAGCCACAGATGCCTTGCAGATCACAAGTGTCAGTTACACTCAGAGGTGGTGCAAGCCCTCTTTTGCAAATGGGAAGAACCATGGCTTGCTCTCTTTGCCACAGCGGCGAACACACAATGTCAGCAATTCATTGTGTTGGAGTTTCCAAGGCTTGGAGACTCATTCTACCTCGAGTCGAACTCTGGATTCATGTATGCTTTTCTACCAATCCCACTCCTGCCCAGAGTTCTCAAAAAGATCAGGACCTGACTAACCCCCAGTCATTCTGCTGTCTCTAACTTTGGCACGGAGATTGTGGTATCCAGAATTTCTGGGGTTGAGCATATGTTATCTGATAAAGCCTGCCCCTCTGGGAGGTCCTGCTGCTGCTCCAACAGGGCAGGGTTCTGCACCCAGACTTTCGCAATACCCACCTTCATGCGTGCAAATTGAGCTATAACAGCTGCACACCTTAGTCCTTCCTCCGTAGTTGGTTGATGTCATCTTGGCAGCCAGGTGTCCCTCGAAAAAAGCGATATACACCTGTGCTTAGGATTAATTTGACACTTGGTGCAGCACATGTCAGATTGACCCCCTCCAGGCCAATTTATTGGACATTCTGATATTTGTGCTGTATCGCAAGGATTTGTTTTGGGCACAATTAAGGGTTATCTTTTGACTCTTTCAGCCTTCTTAAGGTTCCCAGATCGTGGTTTAACTCACCAGGTGTGATGCGATTTTTGAAAAGGCTGCAACACGTTTCCCCCTTCTCCTTTTGTTGTGTCTCAATGGGCTCTTAAACTGGTCCGGACTTATCTAATGTGCACGCTGTTTGAGCCGCTTCACAGCAATCATTTATGGCTCCTTACTATCAAGATAGTGTTCCTCATCGCGATCACATTGGCACGGCGTATGTGAGAGCTTTAGACTTTGTGTGTTACTCGTCCATACACCACCTTATTACCAGATAGCTAGTTCTGCGAACTCTGGCCTCCTTTCTGACAAAAGTTGTGATGCTGTTCATCACCCTGCTGGCATTCTATGCTCTGCCTCACCAATCTAAGGAGAAGGAATGGCTGTAACACTTGGACCCCAAAAAGAGTGCTCGGTTTCTACATCAACTGTACCAAAGACCACAGAGTGAACAATCAGCTCTGTGTGGTTCATTGGAGCAAAAACGGCAAGGCTGTACAGAAGCATACCATCTTGCGTTAGATTATGCTCTGCAGTAAGATCTGCTCTGCATTGTCAAGGAAGCAGCTTCCGGAAGGCTTGTGTGTCCACTCCACCAGGGCCAAAGCTGTTACTACAGTGTTTGCTCGTGGAGTCCCTGTCCTAGACATTTGCTAGGTTGCTATGTAGATGTACTTCCTTATAGTTCACAAACCACTATTGTCTGGATAGTCTGGTACGCCAATAGGGACATTTTGTCAGTTTGGTCCGACAGAACTTTCTGGTTTGAGTCCATTCATAGACCCATCTCCAAATAGGTACTGCTTTGATATCTATTCAAAAGAAAGGTGAGGATTATGCGGCTAGATGTCTGTATCAGAAGAACAAGTTACCTATCTTTGGTAATGCTATTTTTGGTAGAGACTCTATCCAGCGGCAGATTCTCCACCGACCCTCCCATCCTCCGCATTTTGCGATTGGACTCTACTTATCAAAAATGTCCCAAGCCTAGGTATCTGCACACTGATGTAGTAATTTGCTTATGGGGCTCCACGTCTGGAGGGGCAAACAGTTGCAAAAACAACTGGCGTCTGCGAGCAAGAGTGGCACCTATTTAGGCCCTGCACATCACTCCTGGAGCGGAGCAGCGTCAGTACAGACCCCCATGGTGCTTCCTTTCATCGTGTAGAGGTACTACGAAAGGGGGGATTTGCTGAAGTTGAGTCTTTTCCTGGTTCATTGTGGGTTTGAGTTTACAAGTCACCTCAAAACCTCTGCTTCGAAGAAAAACAATTTGCAATGTTCGTGCCCAACTCTAAATGGCAGGAGTGTGCAAAGCATGTTAATCTACAGAATGCAACCTGATTGTTATGGTTAAGTAACATTTTCCTTTCAAAAAGTGCAATTTGAAAATTTTGCTTTGCCCAAACATTTTCACATTTTCAGCCCTGTAACAGTCTAGCTATGTCCTCATATATCAAAGATCTGCCCTGCACTTATTCTTGTATGAAATATTATCCATCTCAGCCAGAGTAAACATTTAATTTAAAATCAATTCCACACACACATTCACCTTGGATTTCCAGTTCTTCAGCACCTATATATTTCCTAACATGAGGCCTCTTACAACTGAAAAAATGCCCATCTGCCCACCTTACAGAACAAGGCACTCAATACAAAATTATAACCTTGTCTACTTCCATATGCCTTTCCTAGATCATATCACTTTTATGGAAAACATTTAAATAAATATTCTTTACTACTTTGCAGTCAAGAAAATTAAGAACGGTCTTTTCCTTTTTCACACACCCAGAAGTTTTCTTTTAAGTGCTGTTAAACTAGCAGACTAATATAATCTCAACAGTTGATTCTATTCAACCACTCGTAGTCCTAAATCTGGCCCTATCATCATCGCCGCCTCTTGACATTTTACACCAGTTTTCCACGTCTATGACAATCATACATTTTAATTCCCAATCTATTTTTTAATATTTTGCTTATAACCTTTTGAGCTTTCCCTGCCACATCTTAGAGCATCATTACCACTTTACCTCAGAAGTCCCTTTGTGGGTAAGGTAGTTTACCATAGTTGTCACTGGGGCAATCTTACACTGCATATTGAATAGCCGATCAGACACTTAATTCCCTTAGGGTAACAAAGGCAAGTTATTAAGGCTAGTTGCAGGAGGCCTAAAGAAAGAAACTGCCCTGGGCCCAAAAAACTATTAACAAAACTGGAAGGTGCCCCAAACCCACAAGAAATTCTTGGGTGTTCTCGGTGATGTGCTTGATTATTTGGTGTTGCGTAATGGACAGTTTGGGCTAGTGAAGTCTCGAGTGTCCAATTAATAGGCCAACTGAATTTTTTTTACATTTCGACTGTTTACTGGAATATTTCATTGGAACTGGCCACTATTTTGTGGAGTCGAAGGTCCTTGGCATGGTATCCATTGACTTCCTACTCAACATTTATACATTACCGGCAAAGTTTGTTTTGGTGTTACAGGTCCTCTGACAAGTTCTCTGCATGATTTTGGTATGTTTATCATCAACTGTGTTAATCGCTTTGGTCCACCCAAAATGGTACTCCTTTTAACATGGTTGACTACTGTTCCAATATACACAATGACACTATGAATATTTGCTCGCAGTTGAGAATACTAGGGTACAGGCCGTTTTACCTACACCCCAGTGATGAGACTCTGGTCCTGATCTCTGTCCCTGGTCTGCCTTTCATTGTAAGAGTTTTGTGTAATCACTTGGATGAATGGGAGTTGGGGGTCACATTGGGCTGGGGTTCTCCTGGACCCTTAACGTTGTTAGGTGAACTAAAAGGTGAAATTTGAGTCAAGTACTGCTGTCACATCCTTGCCCTGTATGACATTCCCTTGCTGTGCTCTCTGAATCCAACATGCCCCCAGCCCTCAAGAATATTGTGTACAGCCAAAAGCATTGTTTATCTTTGAATTCACATCCTGTGATTGGGAGCAGGTATGACCTTGTGTGTGTACAAAGTCTAGATCAAATTAGTTGCATCAAGACAACCTACTACTTAACAACAGTGACACCTGAACAGTAAATGTGGCAAAAGGCATGGCCAAGACTGCACTCCAGAGGCAAAGATGGGTTATCTCCTCATCCTCTGCATCCTGTGTTCTGTTCGGCTGCAGAGGCAAAGGCCCAACAATAGCACCTGAATGACCAGAGCTGTTCTAGAAGTCATGGCCCGTATAAGAGTGGTAGCAGGACCCACGTCTGGGCGTACCTGGCGCACTTAAAGCGAGAAAGAAAAATACACACAATTGATGGACAGAATGCAGAACAAATCAAAACATTCACCCCCAGTCAAAGGATCTGGGTTAAATCCATCATTCTTTTGCTCACCATGCCACCCCAGTTTGGACCTGGCCATATGCAAATCAGGCTTGACCCTGTGCCAAGCATTCTAGGACCGGTTTTGGGGTTTCATCCCTCATCAGCCAGGATAGCTTGATTCCAGTGGCACTGTGAGCCTTTGACACACGTCTGGGCATACCCGGTTCTAGGAGGCTTGTTTCCAGTCCAGGGAGGACATGGCCTGGCAGTTCGTGCTGGACTGTTCCTATTGGGCGCAGGGTCAAGACTGATTTGCATATGGCTGGGTCCAAACTGGAATGGCATGGGGAGCAAAAAAAAGATGGTTTTAGACCCAGATCTCTGTACTGGGGTGAATGGATGATATTGTCTGCATTCTGTCCATCAATTGTTCTTTTTGCATTTGTCACCCCGAGTGGGACAGGTATGCCCAGACGTTGGTCTTGTGCTCTCCATGCCACTGGAGTCAAGCTATCCTGGCTGATGAGGGCTGAACGCCCGAAACCGGTCCTAGGATGCTTCTTTCCAGTCCAGGGAGGAACTGGCCTGGCAGTTTGGGCTGGACTGTTCCCATCGGGCGCAGGGTCAAGACTGATTTGCATATTGCTGGTTCCAAACTGGAATGACATGGTGAGCTAAAAAATGATGGATTTAGGCCCGGATCTCTGTACTGGGTGAATGTATGACAATGTTCTGCATTCTGTCCATCAAGTGTTCTTTTTGCATACAATCTATGCAAAGCATGTGATCTACAGCTCACATGCCTCGAACGGAAAATGTTACTTACCCAGTAAGCATCTGTTCTTGGCATTTAGAGCTGTAGATTCACATGCGTGTCCCCGGGTACCTATAGCTGTTGAGTTCTTTCTTATTGTATATACATACGCATGGACATCTCTGTTCTACCTTTACTAACTTCATTCTCACCTTCTGCGGGGAAAAAAATGTAACAATGGAGTCGATGCCCATGTGCACTATCACCAAAAGGAGGAGTCACCTACCTCGTGACTGCAAATACTTCTTTGAAGAAAAACAACTTGCAAACATCCGGACCCAACACTAGATTGCAGGAGTATGCAAAGCATGTGAAGCTGCAGCTCTACATGCCAAGAACAGACGCTTACTGGGTAAGTAACATTTTCCTTTTTCTGGATTTAAAGGATAAGCTTTTCACCTTGTGGACTTTGCTCCTTTTGCACTGGAAGGAGATAAGGAGGTGGAGTGCTCTGCATGGAGAGGACATGGCTTAGTTCAGAGCTGAGTAATTCAAAATGCTACTGTGAGGAGCATAGCAAGACCTGATTTTCTGAGATGGGAATCCTGCAGCTCTGTATCCAGTCACAATGTCAACAATGCCGGCATCCAGGGGTTGGCCCTCGAATGGCTCAGTTCCTTTCTGAGCCATCGTACTCAAGCAGTCCATCTATCTACCTTTTCTGCGCCCTATTCACTCCTTACTTGCGGGGTCCCTCAGGGCTCCGCGCTCTCACCCTTATTGTTTAATTTGTACCTTCAGCCCCTTCTTGTTTCCCTCCGTAATACCCCGGTCACCATTTTCAACTACGCAGATGATCTTCAGTTAATTTTTTCCATTGACCCCTTTCCTTCCTCTCGTTCCAACTTTCAATCCACCATGCTCAACATTGCTGAGTGGATGCTCCATAGTCAGCTAAAACTGAACCCTACAAAAACTGAGCTGGTACTAGTTGGGGGCTCCAGTAATCCGTGGAATTCCACCTTTTGGCCCTCCTCTCTGGGGACTCCACCTAGCCCAGTTAGCACGGTGAAGAGTCTGGGGGTGATCATCTCTGAGGACCTCTCCATTTTTTTTTTTTTAAATATATTTTTATTGCAGGAATTAGCCAAAGTTACATGTCAGATCAGCAACACAGTTGCAGGAATCAAAGGGTGGATACATCCGATCCCCCGTGAGAAAACATCGTGGGTACACAGCCATTCAGCCCACAACCCAAGGGTCGGGCGGCGTCTTCTTACATAGAACACAGGTGGGGATCCGGTAGAGCGCCAAAGCTGATCCGGATAATCCCACGGGCTTCATCTGCTTTTCTAGATCAACCTAACAGAAAAAACAACTCCCCCCCCAACAGTCTCATGATTCAACTCCCTCCCCCCACCCAACCCCGCCATCAGTGTGTAGTGGTATGTGTAGGAAGAGCTTATGGGAAAAACCCCAGATGACTGTATTGAGATCCGTATCGTGGACGTCTAACGGGACTCAGGTTGTGCTGCATCATCACCCTCGGAATCTCTGGAAACGCAGTAATCTCTAAGGGCCTGCACTATTGTCTCCCATTCCAGTGCTGATTCTAGCGCCCTCTCGTTGTGCTGCCGCCTCGCCAGTTGGTATCGCAGAGTGCTCTCCCCCGCGGCCCACTTCAGAAGTTCGTTGTGCCATTTAGCTCCCGTCGGACCAACTCTTGCCTTCCAATTCCTGGTTATCTCCCGTTTAGCGAGGACGAGCCCTAAATCAATAAATTTGCTCTCAATTTTATTTTTAGGGGTATGCGGGAACCAGTGTAAGAGCCCCACCGCCGCGTCGACCGACAAAGTTCTCCCCGTAGTCCTATTTAGAGTATCCTCGACCAAAAGCCAGTATGAGGACAGCGCCGGGTTGGACCGCAACATATGAATGAGGTCTGCCTCAGGCGCTCGGCATCTGGGGCAATCCGCTGAATCCGTGGCGAAGTATTGCTGAATCTTCGCCGGGGTCAAGTAAGCCCTGTGGAGTCTGTAAAAATTAACCAGTTGAAACCGGGCATGACGTGCTCCCTTCCAGGCTCGGCGCATGAGTTGTGACCAGGTCGTCTCCGGTATCTCTTTCCCTATGTCGGCCTCCCAACGATTCCGCAGTGTGGTGAGGGGGGCAAGCCCTCGTTAATCAATCTGTTATACAGGCACGTGACTGCCTTGACCGTCCCCGCGGACATCATAACGTACTGGCACACCGGAGACGTAGGCGGTTCCTCTAGCCCACTTTTCCAGTACGTCTGAATCGCTCTAACCAGAGCCGTGTGCAGGAGGAAGTCGCCTCGGGGAACTTGAAACGGTCTAGAATCTCTTGGAAGGGCAGTAACACCCCGTCCTCATAAAGGTCCCCCACCAATTGCAATCCTGCGTCTTCCCACTGTCCTAGGCGTGACCAGTCTCCCCCGTGAGGCAGGGCCGTCAGCATCCCCAGCGGTATTTCTGGTGCATATGGAAGCCTCAGCTGTCCCCGGGCATGAGCGCGATTCCAGCATAATCTGATAGTCTTTTCTTCGAGCGTCAGGTCCTGCAGGGCCAGACGCTGGCGCAGTGCAATGAAGGAAATAACAGGCCTAGGCATTCCCGTACCCCTCCCAACCTCCGGGCCACGAAACTCCCTCGCGATTTCCTGGGCGAAGGTCTGCAATTGAGCTGCCAGATAATATTTCTCAAAATCTGGCACCGCGAGGCCTCCTTCTGACTTCGGTCTCATCAGCGTCTTGAGAGTCACTCTCCGGCGGCCCGATCCCCAGAGGAACCCCACCACCATGGATCGCAATAGCCGAAAGGTGGCCGGCGGGATCCAAATCGGAAGCGCTCGAAAGTAGTATAGCAACCGGGGAAGTGCCACCATTTTCAATAGTGCAATCCGCCCTGCCACCGAAAGCGGCAGGGTAGCCCAAAATTCCATACTACCACGCAGCGCGCTAGTACAGCGGGCTATGTTGCCGTCCAGGAGGTCGGTGGGGTCATGGTATATGTATACCCCCAGGTACTTGAGGCAGCTAGGTTCCCACCTAATTTCTCTGCTGGTGTCGGGTCTAGGCGTTCCCCTGCGAACCGGGAACAGACAAGTCTTGGCCCAATTCACCCGAAGGCCCGAGACCTCCCCGAAAGACGTCAGTGCCTCAGCAGCCCCATTCAAAGTGGCATTCGAATCCTCGAGGAAGAGCAGCAGGTCATCAGCATATAGCGAGATATAATGCTGGCCAGATAAGGTCTGCAAACCGCCGAAAGAAACTCCGGACCGGATTGTCAGCGCCAGTGGCTCCACCGCTAACGCGAAGAGCATTGGGGACTGCGAGCATCCCTGCCTCGTGCCTCGTTCTACTATATATTGTTGGGAGATCAGCGTGCCTGCTCTCACCCTGGCCGATGCCGAGGCATAAAGCACCGTGGTCCACCTGACAAAGCCCTCCCCTAGACCAAAGCGCAGCAACACTCTGCGCAGGTAATCCCATTCCAAACTATCGAAGGCCTTTTCCAAATCGACCGATAGGACCATCGGGCACAGGGCCTCCGTGTGCGGTTCCCCTAACAAGCGAAACAACCTGCGAATATTCATGGTAGTGTTACGTTTGGGTATGAATCCTGCCTGGTCCTCGTGCACTAAAGAGCGCATGTGTCCTATCAGCCTCGATGCCAATATGCTGCTTAGGATTTTATAATCAACCGTTAACATTGATAACGGTCGGTAAGACGCCGGGTCAGCTGACTCTCTACCAGGTTTCAGAAGGGGAACTACTAAGGCATCACACATCGAGCCGGGGAGACGTCCCAAACGCTTCGCCTCTCTGTAGACTATCAACAGTCGGGGCGCCAATAGGTCTACGTAGGTGGAGTAGAATTCGACCGGAAGTCCGTCAAGGCCCGGGGTCTTATTCCTCGCCATCCCCTTAATGGCGCTACGGATTTCCCCCAGCTCGATGTCAGAGCCCAGGGCCTTCGCCACATCGGGCTCCAGCGCTGGCATCTCCAATGGTTGCAAATAATCATCAATCAGGGCGGGGTCTCTGGTCTGGTTACTGCGATATAGCCGTTCGTAGTAGCGCTGGTAACAGCCTAATATCTCCGGTTGGGTGTGCACCTCAAGCCCCTCCTCTGTGTGCATGGACGTCGTCAGAGAGGTCCGGCGCGTAGGATTGGCCAACCATGCTAGCAGCGCGCCCGATTTATCCCCCTCCGTGAGCGACCTAGTGGTGTAGGCCTTATAATCGAAGCAGCGCAGTCTTTCGACTTCCGCCGCCACCGCCTCCCTCGCCGCAGCCGTACGCTCCTGGAGTTCAGGATGGCCGGGGCGGCGAAGTTCCATCTCACGTAGCTTCCGGTCAGCCGTGGTCAGGTCATCGAGGATGACACGTCGCATACCCACCTTCTTAGAAATACAATAGCCCCTGGCCACTACCTTAAACTCGTCCCATTCTGACCCTCTCGATCCAGCGGTGCCCCCATTGGTCGCAAAATAATCAGAAATTTTTTCCCCCAGGTCCGCCCTAAAGACTATGTCCTCTAAGATCCCCGGGCGCAATTTCCAGGTGGGCACACTAGGGGTCCCGGGAAACCAACGGAAGTCCGCTAGGAGGGGGTTGTGGTCCGAGATGGTCCTAGTCAAATATTCAGAGCGCACCTCTGCGGACACCAACTCCGCCGATCCCAGAAACCCATCTAGCCGCACGTGCAATTCGTGTAGGCCAGAAAAGTAGGAATAGTCTCTAGAGTCGGGGTGCTGCACTCGCCAGATGTCCGTGAGCCCCCAGTGCGTCTGCCATTCCTTCCTCCCTTTAGCCACTCGCCGGACTGGAGAGTCCGGGAGGGGGGGTGTGAGCGGTTGGCCTCAACGTCCACTACTGAGTTAAAATCACCACCTAGTAAGAGGGTTCCCGAGAGAAAATGGGCCAATGAGCCCAATAACCCGGAGAGGAAGGCAAGCTGGTCCACATTAGGTGCATAAACACAACAAATATTCAGGTCCCTACCCCCCAATGTGCCTGAGATAGCTACATAGCGACCCTCCGGATCCACCACCGATTTTGTAACCTGCAGGGGAACCCCAGCCCTTATCCATATTAGCGCCCCCCTCGCGCAAGCTGAGTATGAAGTGCAGTAGACCTGCCCTCTCCATCGACGTTGCAGCGCCGACCCTTCCGCCTTGGTGAGATGTGTCTCCTGCAGCAGCTCTATCTGCACCCCTCTACGCACTAGATAAGCGTGAACCTTGTGACGTCTGGACATAGTGTGAAGCCCCCGTACATTCCAAGTGATGCATTTTACATTAGCGATCTCAGCCATTGTCCCACATTGTCTGTCCAGGGCTTTCCCACCAACGCTCAAACAAAAAACAAGCTACAGTTAAGTCAACACTGATGGCGGCCATCTTCCCCAACAAAAACCCAATACCCGTCTGAAACAAACCCCACCCCACCCACCCCAGAACAGGACCTAAATAGCTCCATCTAGTTCCCATCTAAACCGTGTCCCCAGCAACCCCCGAATCCCCGACTAATCCTGCGGTCGCCACCGCAGGGAAGCCTTACGGGCTAGGTGCGGGCCGGGCGCCAGTAATGGGCCTTCGAGTCTCGGACCACCGAGGCTAATTCGAGCCCCGAGTTAAAAAGCGTCAGCCCGATCGGGGTCCCCCAACCCCATCAGCGGATCATGGCATTAATCGCATCCTCCACAACCCCCGCTGCAAACCCCCGCCCAAATGGAATTAGCTCACCCAGTCATCCCTGCCCGTCCAGCATGCCCTCAGCCGAGTCGGGAGTAACCACTGGCAAGTGAACACTATCGGTCTCTGACTCCTCTGTGTCCGTATGAGCCCCCTCGCCGCCGGGTTCTGATTCTTCAACAATGGGGCCGCCTTGTGAACCAGACAGATTAGAAACCATTTCCAGTACTCCCCGCCGCTCCGCCATAGTCTCTACAGTCGAAGGCTTGCCTGGTGTGCCGCGGCGGCTTCGGAGTCTCTTGGAACGACGTTGTTGTCCGGGCTCCGTAGTCAACTGGGATGATGAGCCAAAACCATCTTTGCCAGCCCTATATAGTTCGAGCCAATTACAGACTTCCTCCGGGGTATCAAAGAACTGGGTCTTGTCGTCAAGGATAATACGGAGCCTTGCAGGGAAGAGGAGCAAGTACTGGATGCCCTCGCTCCGGAGCTCTCGCTTGACCGCCAGGAAAGAGGTCCGTTTTCGTTGGGTCTCATATGTATAGTCTGGGAAAATGTTCACCTGGCTATTCTCCACCTGATAAGGGCCATTGTGCCTGGCAGCGTTGAGGAGCAGGTCCCTGTCCCGAAAATGCAATAAACGCGCCACCACCGGGCGTGGGGAGCGACCTTGTTGCGGCGGCCTCGCCGGCACCCTATGTGCTCGTTCCAGGGTATAGAAGGAGGACAGACCCTCTGGAGCCACCGTGTCCCGGAGCCAAGCTTCTAGGTAGGCCACCATGTCGCCATCTTCGATCTTTTCCGGCAGGCCCACCACCCGAATATTGTTCCGTCTGTTACGCCCTTCAGCGTCTTCCGCCCGTTTCTCCAAGGCATCGATCCGGGACAGGGCATCCCTCATCGTCGCGGCCAGAGTCTTCTGTGCTGGCTCCAGAACCTTCACTGAGCTCTCTACCTCCTTAACTCTGTCCGAGAGCTTGCCGTGGTCCGCCCTGAGGAGGCCCAAACTCGTCGCAACCTGGGCGATGTCTTGCTGCAGGGCTGATCGCGTGTTTGCGATCGCCTCCAGGACCCGGTCGAATTGTTGTTGTAGGTGGGGACCACCAGAGCTCTCCGGGTCAACTCGATCGTCCTTGTCCGGCGCCTCCGTGTCCGAGGCGGCCGGGGTGGTCCCTTTGGGCCCCCTTGGTTTCCCCATGGCAGATGAGTCTCGTTGGGGATAGTTCGGCAGAGTCACTACCAAGTGTGGGCGTCGACTATGGCTCTCCTGGTACGTGGTCGTTTTGAAGAGGGCCTTCGATCGTCTTCGCCAAGGCCTACCACTCCTCCGATTCTTCGGGACGTGCCACCGCTGTGTCCTCGGAGGCCAACGAGGGGGAGGCGGGGGCGATCGGCGCCAATCTGGGTAGGCCCGTTGGGTCGAGGAAGACCTCGAATGAGAGTCACCAGTGCTGCCGGAGACTCTATGGCGCCAGGTCGCCGTGCTGCCCATAAAGTTCTCAGGGCTCCGGCGAGTTCAGGTACGCAGTGGGAGGCAGCCGGGCGTTTCTCGTGGTATTGTCGTTCCGCTCAGGGCCTCCGGCCGTTCATGACCAGCCTGCACCGAAAAATTCGACTAACAATCCATTCAGGGATGGCCACGGTGCCCAGGCACTTCCAAACCAGCCGGACGGTCGCTTCTCGGAAAGATAGGATGTGGAGAAGATGCATGTAGATCTGCTAGGCGTCCACGGGTCTGGGGTCTCGGCAAAGCCATCGAGAAGGTCCGGGCGCCATCTTGGGCTCCGCTCCGTTTTCCTCGCAACTTCGCTTTTTCGTCGGAACAACTGGTTTTCGAGTGTCTCCGGGTGTCTCAGCAGGTCCACTCCAACCCGATCTTCGGTTTGTGGGGGTCGGGGTGCCCCACGGTCCCCGATCTGCAGGATAAAAGCGGGCTCAGTCCCGGAGCCGAGCTCTCAGGTGACCATCGCCATCGGCGTCCAAGCCACGCCCCCTCTCTGAGGACCTCTCCATGAGGCCTCAAATTAACGCAGTTACCTCATCCACCTTCGGCGGATCCGCAAGATCAGTAGGTTCCTCACTAGAGATGCTCTGATTTTAGTCATCCTAGCATTGATCACTTCCAGACTCGACTATGCTAACACGTTGTATGCCGGAATTCCATCAATCCACCTCCACCGGCTGCAACTTGTCCAGAATCAGGCAGCCCGCCTGATCTTTCGCCAGCCAAAAAAACAGCATGTCACTCCTCTTCTGCGTAGCCTCCACTGGCTCCCCATCACCAAACGCTGTATCTTTAAACTTGGCTGTGTCATCTTCAAAGCCCTACCTGATTCAGCCCCAGCATTCATTTCTTCCTGCCTGACACGGTACGTCCCTCATAGAGACCTCCGTTCTGCTACTCACAACCTCCTGGTTATCCCCAAAACCAGGCGGAAAAAGCACGGTGGCCTCAGCTTCTCTGCCATGGCACCCTCCACCTGGAATTCCCTTCCCACTGCACTCCGCCTCTGCCCCAATTACGATCACTTCCGTAAACTGCTGAAGACCTTCTTGTTTCAGTCAACACCCGAGTAACTCCTCCATCCCAGCTGCCGTTATGTCAAGAGCGCCATGAAACCGTTGGTGAACGTGCGCGGTACAAATATTTTTAACGTAACGTTTAACGTAACGTCACCTTCCTTGTGAGGGACACACTTGCTGGTGTGTTTGTGTGTGCCTTCTTGCAGCTTGCCTCACTGTTGTGCAGCCTTTTCTTAAGTGAAATTGATATCCACGTGATGCCCGTGGGCCTCCTGTCTCATCAAAGCTGTGCGCCCCTTTCTTCAGCACTGTTGATGCTCATATGAGGTTGTGTGCCTGCCACTGCATTCTCATTTTGCACCCTTTTTTCTCCGAAGTTGAAGTCCTTGTGAGGCTTGTGTACTACATTTCACCATTGGTTGCTGCAGAGGTGCCTTTCGAGAGACCTCTATCAACTTGTGTCTCCCTGCTGCTGCTCGTCTCGCTGCTTTCCAACTGTCACCGAATTCCCCGGCTGCAGCCCAACTCTCACTTCCTAGCTGTGTGTTCTGAAAAACAGCTTGAATAACTTCAGTGAGGTAGCGAAATCAGGTTTCAAACTTTGGAGTGAGTACTACGCTCAAACTCACTTGCCTGCAGACATGGAAATATCCAAACAAATGATTAATAGCACAGAAGAATCCAAAGATCTGTTTAAAGTGCACATCCATTGGGTAGAATTAGAAAGTTACTAAGTAACTACATACACATTCATAACAGTGATTATGCCATAAAACATTAACATTCTCCAGCTTTGGATCTTTTAAAGATTAACTTGCTTAAAGCATTTCCAGATATCAAGCTGGGACTCCCTTGTATCATAAGATTGCAATAAACACTACTATTTGGCAGTATTAATGTGTCCATAGTCTAATCAGCACTTTATGTTTAGTATTGATTTTTACCTTTTTGGCAACTTCTGCCAATGTGGTGAATGTGTTGAGCCCTTCTCTCAGGGTACATGCTACCACAGATCAGATTTATATTACACGCCAGGTGTATGGTATTTTACTCACAGCAATTTCTTGCCTCATGTATTCAAATAGGACAAGGATCAGCTGCAGTTGCACCTTTCAATGAGTTGTTTCTGGGTATTTTTTCCTCTGAGAGTGGATTTCTTTTGCCTCACCATGACAGACTGTCCTCTCAAGGAGGAAGTCTTTATTCAATAGTGCTCTTTATTGAGCTAGATTAAGGCATTGTCAGATGATCCACGCTTACAGTACAATCCACATATTTTCCTGGGAATATACCATGAAATAATACAGTAACCACTGCTACAGAGACTTAACTGTACCTCGCGCATTAACCCACTATAATGATAATATCAAAAAACTTTAACTGTCTGCATCTCAGCGTCTCTAGTAGTGGTTGCCACATCATCTGCCCAAATCCGAAATCTCACATCTACTGATGAATTCATTATCAGTTGTCAATTAACTGGAAGCACCAGTATCAGACCTTTGATTATGCTTGCTCTATCCTGTCATGATGTACCAACACTGTACATACTTGCTGACCATATAATTTATGCACCAAGGCTGTAACCCTGTTGTTGACCCTAACGAGCAGACCAGATCCAGCCCATAGTCAATTCTAAGTGCTTCTGGTATAAGAAAAATAATTCTGCTGATTACTCGCTGAAGGTTTTATCTGTAGCTTGTACTTTTAAATGTTCACTTCCACTTAATTCCTCCTATGTACCATGTGATCCCGATTGGACGCTGTATACAGTCAGACATGAGGAAATAAGATGTTTATTATTGTTGAAACTGATGTAACGATGTATTGGTATGATTAAATACCCCCGTAGGACAAAGGTGCCTTTTTAGGTCTTGCGCCTGCGATGCATTTGGCGAAGCCATATGCCATCGCGCAGGCGCAATACTATTGTTGCCGGGTCTGCTTCCCAGGAGACAGGAGATGTCACGCGCATGCTCAGAAAAGCGATCGGAGCCGGCCGCGCGCGCGCGTTCCCAATCTCCTGTCTCTCTGGGAAGCACACAAGCAAGCCCAGCAAGCCCCGCCAAGGCACCACGAGCACGTCCCACGTGGGCGCCTACCACGAGGACAACCGCAGCAGCAGGGCTGGCCCGCCGGACAGCGTGCGGCCCCTCGCAGCCCGCAAACTGCAAGCGGAAGCCGGGACAATTATTTGAGGCGTTTCTGGTTTTCTTTCATTTTAACTTCCTGGCGCTGCCGCTGCATCACGACATGATCCCCGCCTCCCCGCGGCTGGAACTGGCTGACATTTTTTGGAGCCTGGGAGGAGTGAGTACTCTCTCAGCCTGAGTCACTGCTACTACACAATGCAGCATAGGCGGGCCTCGGAGGGTCGCCATGCCCGGCTGCAAGCGCGCTGGCCCCAGTTGAAGAGGGCTTTGCAGATGATTTCCTTGCCGGCTACCTCCAGGTCCTGGTATGGTTGCGCTCTCACAGCCCAGTCCTACTGTAGACCCAGTAGCAGTTGCCAGTGTTTGCGTGCCCAGCAGTACCCCCTGCTGGCGGGAGGCAGGAGATGCGAATCTGCCAGCCAGGTAACCACCCTGCACCCGGGCCACCATTGTTGTTTGTTGCTTTTCTCTTCTGGCATCGTTTTTTTATTGCCGAGACCATGTACGATTCTAAGCTCACTCGTAAAATCCTCTGCAAGTTTGTTTTAGCTGAATGATAACATTTCATTGGAGGCTCTTGCTCTGTAAATGAGGGTCAACTCAAGGGTGGGTTAAATGTGCAAGAAATTCGCCATTAATCCGTCCGGGTCTGCACGCTCTCAGATCTGGGTGCTTTCTTTTCATACAGAAGAATAAAACAACGTATCCTGAAACACACTGATCTTTCTATCGGGAAGTAACTGGTGGTTTACTACTCAACTCTCTGGTCGATTTCATTATCACGTTTGTGTGGCTTTGATGCTGTGACAGTTGAAGTCGCGCATCGTAGATGCACACAATAATCTTAGTTATAGATCGATATGATTAACCACAATTTTTGAATATCCTCCGGTACACTTTAACGTCTAAAACCAAACCTGACTTTGATGTCAAACGCACAACCTTGCAACTTACAGTGTCACTTTTGGCTGGAGGCGGGATAGGTAATAAATTAATAGGAAGAGAAGAGCCGTGTCAGAGGTCTGGCTTGGCACTAAGAGCCCATGTACGAGCTAAGCCATGAAAATGATTGGCATGTAATTTGTACAACTCATACGTGTAAAAAAAAATGATAATGTCTCTTCAGAATTAAAACAAAGTGTATTTCTTTAATTGCCGCACAGAGACGTTTCATGTTTAGTACATCAGATTATACCACTGCAGAGGCATTTATTAAAAGCATTTTAAGAAAACTTCATGCCCTCCATGTGACCATGCCATTCTTGATGTGTCATAAGAGTCTAGCCAATTGTCCTGTGCATCCTTTATGTGCCCTTGATTCTTATTATATATTGAGCTACAATATTATTAAACAAAGCACGTTTATTAAATCTACAAGCGAGATATGATTAGGATCACACTGTTTGGTCAAACCAGCAAGCTAGGATTGACTGTAGGTTTTCTGGTTTCACACACTGCAATTCAGCCACTAAACGAATCTCTTTCTTCTGTTTTGCATCAAATGGTCATACTTTCGCTTCAGCTCCTGGTGCATGACGTTGGAGAGTGGGAGGCAGGCAGAAGCCACATGAAATCTCATCTTGTTTGGGCTTGAGGGTCAAAGAAACAAAAGCTACACATTTTGGCTTGAGCCTTCAGTGCGTAAACCCAAGGCTCGCCCAACTTTACTTTTATCCAGGCCTGGTTCTAGTGAGGGATGGGGAGGGCAGTCAGGCCCACTCCTCCTTCCTCCACAAATGTGCCCATAGACGACCCAAGACCCATTCTGAAGAGGAGAGCCACAGTTTGAGCTGTTTCATAATGCTTCCTGTTTGGAAAAAAGTGCCTCTCTCTATCTAATCACTTCATTTTCATGATCACCAGAAATTACGTGGCCTGCTTTAAGTGCCTGGGGCAAGTGTGAAAATCAGCAGGGCCAGAAGTAGGCTGTGGTTGTTTTTCCCGAAACTTTCTGGTTCCCAAAAAGGACAATGGCTTTTGTCCTGTCCTAGACCTCCAAGCCCTCAACCTCAACAAGCATTTGCAATGCAATAGGTCTCGCAGCATTAAAGTTTGAGTTACTGGCATTGTCTCTGACAATGCTTTGCATAACTTTTTTTTTTTTTAATTACAATTGGTGGGGCCCTCTGTAATGTAGGCCTCAACTGCACATCAGGAGTGCATGGGCCCTGGGCCCTATGCATTCAATCAGCATTGCAGCCTTCCGATTTCAGTGCAAATTCGAGTATATGAGCCGTGCAGTGCTCTAGGTCTGTGAGGGTGTCTGTTAGCAACAGCTAACCACTCATAAACAATGTTTATATACCAATTGTAAATTAACAAAAAAGTTATGCAAAGCATTGTCAGAGACAATGCCAGTAACTCAAAATGTAATGCTGCGAGACCTATTGCATTACAAATGCTTGTTATTTTTTACACTGAGTGTTGGGAAATGTATTCCCTACTAAATATCAATGCTTACATTCATAAAAGAGTGCTTTTCTGGTACCCCTGTTGTATATAATTTCCCGAGATTCAAAACTGGCTTGTCTGGGTGCCCTGTGTCTCCTCAAAACTTATAGGGGACAGAAGTTGCAGCATAGGCTCTGGTGTGGAAGTAGCTTCTGCTTCATTGAAGCAGTGATTAAAGGCATTCCCCCTGATCACAGAATTCCTGTTGATGCTATGTTAGGCTAAAGGGCTTACCATAAGAGTGAGGAGAAGGATTTCAAACAAATGGATATTGCCTATGGTGCTGCAGGTCTCCGTCATTGAGTATATACACTTACACTAAAATATGCCTTCACAAAGGACAAAAGGAATAGAGAACATGTCCCATTCTTACTAAAAGAGATTGGCTTCCTGCTAATCAAGGTTGTTCTAGAAAAAGTCGCCCGATATCAGAGTTTGTACTCCTTGTACTTCCTGAAAGCAAATAAAGAGAGCGTACTTTTTCCTATGTTTGATCAGTGGATCCTTTGTACCTTTCTGCAAGCAATTCGTTTCAAGATGACAACATTCTAGGAAGTGATCATGCTCCTACAAGAAGGCAACTTCCTACTGACACTCGACCTCAAGAATGCCTATTTGCAAACTGCGGAGTCATTTCAATACCTCTATTTTAGAGCAAGTGCAAAGCATGATCAGTTTAAATGTTTACCTGTCGGTATAAATTTACAACACGCATTTCTGTGGTGGCTGCTCAATCTTGCCGCTAGTGAATTCATGCCACCCTTACCAAGATGTTGGGCTAATGAAAGGGATAACAGCTATGCAACGCCTGTCTCACCCTTTTAACAGTGTTCCAATTTTGTCACGGTTTACCATCAGTGCCTTCAAATTTCATCTGCAATCACTGCTGTCCTAAACTCAAGCATTCCAATTCTGCAGAGAGTACATGCATTTTAGAGTCTGATTTCAGTTTTCCAGACGTCACAATCTCTGACAGTGAGAATGGTGCTGAAGTTATTGGGCATGGTGGCTTTGGGCATAGTTCCAAATGTGGGCCTGCAAATCCATCCATTGAAAAGTGTTCATCATCCCAGTGGTTGCAAGCTACTAGGGATTGTGTAGATATAATGTTGTTGCCTCTGTGCAACACTCTGCAGATTCCCAGACGCACATAACTCTCATGACCAATGCCTCCATTCAAAGATGGGGAGCACTTACTCCTCATCAGGGTGTTAGAATTCAAGGCAGTGTTTCTAGCAGTGAACTTTTTCGAGGCACTTGCAGGGCACAACTTTGCTAATATACACAGACAACATGACTATCCTGTATTACATTTGAGTATAGGGAGGCATACATTCCCTATTTTTTGTCTCACATTGCGCAAGAGAAGTGACTGTGGGCTCTCAGAGGCCTGATCAACCCCCTGGCAAAACACCTTACAGTGACAGACAACACATTTGCAGACCCTATTCCCCTCACTAGAACGCTTCTTCAATGTGGTGAAGATGTATGGAAGAAAATCAAGTTTTCGCCCGAACTTGACCAAATCGATATTGATGCCACTTAAAAATTGGGTGCACCACAGAATACTAGCTGCCCTTTATATGTCTCAGCAGAAGGCTTTTAGTACCTGGGCATGGCCATGTGCATTACCATAAACAATGAGCTGTATGTGGAATAGGACAATCAGGCTACGTTGACTAGGTATTCCACATCTGTGCCCATTGGAGGACTGTTCTGGTACTATTTCTGGATAGAGCAGCATTATACAAACTGATTGCATTCACTTAGTTTGTGTTTTTTAGAACACCCTGTATTGGATACCCACTACATATTTCACCACGGTTAGTGAGCAGGTGTCATTCTGTTATGGGATGGAGGTGCTGCAGAGATTTCTTTTGCCAAGCTTAGTTTTATAGTTTATGATGGAACAATTGGATTATCATATCGAAGACTTTACTAGTGGATTAGTCAGTTAGTGGTAATAAATGATTGGGCTTTTGCATCTCAGCAAGAGCATTGCTTTAGAGCAGACAGACATGCTCTGAGGTAATTAATAGGAGCTACTCAAGGGTACTTTTACAAAGATGAGTTTCTTTACATTCTACCAGACAATCCAAAGACAGTGATACAAACCTGGAAGTTGTGGCTTCTCATGAGGTTCTGATTCCCAATAGGCTGCTCTGGGGTACAGATATTTTACAAGATCTTTTTTTGAAATGCTGTGATTTCTCAAACGAGATGTCATTGGGTTCTCAAAGGTGAGAGACATATAGAACTTTCAGGTCATCTAAGCGAATGAAGTCTTAATTGTTATGTTATATATTTTTGTAAAACACTTAAATGTCCATGGGCGTCTTGGCGCTAGCTAATCATAACCAGAGTGCTGCTTAACAGGAACATCTA
Source organism: Lissotriton vulgaris (assembly GCF_964263255.1). NCBI lineage: Eukaryota > Metazoa > Chordata > Amphibia > Caudata > Salamandridae > Lissotriton > Lissotriton vulgaris. The sequence continues at coordinate 473,091,735 of NC_141696.1, read as the reverse complement.
ATAGGAAAAGAACAGCCATGTTTTCAGAGACTTCTTTAGAAGCGATGCAATTGAAGCCGGAAGTGCATTCCAGGCTTTGGCAGTGTTAACTAGAACACCAATGCCACCCCTTATAGCGCGCTTAACTCTCGTTAGGCCTGACAGGAACATACCAAGAAAAATGTTTTCTTTAAAGAAGATCAAACCTTGATCATGCAAAGCCTTATAAACAATGCACAGAGATTTGACAGGTATCCTTAGCTCAACTGGCAGCCAGTGAGGTATCCTGATGGAGCTAGACACTGAATAATATTTGGGAATTTTCAGACGCAATCTATCGGCTGTATTCTGCAAGGTCTGGAGTGTGTTAAGGACATGCTTATAAGCATTTGCGTTCAGCCTGTTGCTGTAGTCCATCTTCGTTCGCATTAAGGAGGTAACAACAGTTTTCTGAAGGTTGTCAGGAATTAACAAAATGATCTTTTTAAAAAATATATATTTATTTGCATTTTGTAATTTTTAGCATTCAGAAAAAAAATTAAACCAGTTTCAATCTCACCGATAATCGAGTATACATATAACATCAGGGGTCTCTTGGTTACATCAAACATGTTAATTGGCGTCGTTTTCTCTTTTGAGATGAATCAAGGTGTACTTAATGTCATTTCTGTATAATAAGAAAATGGTTGCTTATTGTTACCTCTTTACACTGTGCCTCGTTTGAGTATCCATAAGGGTTCATTATTTATGCCCATTGGGATGACAATGTACTTATCTTGCCTTCCGTGATGCTGTTGTTGCATTCACGCCCCCGAATGACTTCACATGCAATTATTCATATTCGGACATGCAATTGCAAGGAAAGGATAAAGTAAAATATGATACCGTTTTATAATCATACAAACAAACTAGGCCATCGTCTAAGCGCCACCCCTGGGTCAATACATGTTTGATTCAAGTAATGTCTGTCCAACTCTGCTACGTCCTGTCCACTTGCCTATTATCATGAAAAGGGACTAGTAAAAAATGTGTCCGGCCTGCACTCTTGTTGATGTTCATGCCTCTCCACTACAGCTCATTGTCCCATGTCAGCCCCTGAGATGTTCCGAGCTGGGAGTATAATATGCAGCAGAAGTGACAGCATTGACCTGGTCATGATAAGACAGTTGATGATCAGAACACCAAGATTCTTAGCCACTCTTACAGGGATGGGAAGTGAGCCCAGCTCCGAAGACCACCAACCAGTGGACCAAAAGGATGGCTGGGAACCAAAAATCAGAACCTTTGTCTTTCCTGAATCTAATTTTAGACCGTTCCTAGACATCCAGGAACCGACTGACCTCATTAGCTGCAGAAAGTAACCCCAGATTAGCTCTCCTCAGTATCTACCTTGACTACAAGTTGAGTATCATCAGCATATTATGTTGACGAAAAGCCAAAGGATCTTACCAGGTCTGCTAGAAGAGTAACGTAGATGTTAAATAAGGTCGGGTTGAGCAAGGACCTCGCAAGGCAGACCGTACACACTGGATTCAAATTCACCCAGACGAGCGGACTGTTCCTGACCTCAGAGAAAGGAGTTAAGCAGCTTCTTAGCAGTGCCAGAGACTCAACTCTTGCCCAGCCGATCCACTAGCAACTCATGACTCACTGTGTCAAAGTTGCTGAAAGATCGAGCAGAACAAGTGCAGCTCAGCCACCCTGGTCCAAAGTAGAGGAATTCTTGTTACTTGACCCACAATTGTTTAGATACTGACCGGTCAGACATTACCTTATGAAGGATAAAGAGCTGCTGGCAGATGTCACCAACAAATCCCACATAGAATATAGCATATTAATGGCTAAAGTGATAACATCTGCGATTTCTTTGCTATACATGCACCTAATGAAAAATTCATTGGTGCTGCTAGATACTCTTAAGAAAAAATGGGTAGTCCATGTGTGACCACTTTATGACGAGTGGGTAGAGGCTCCCGTGTACCCAAGGAAGTGAGACCATCTGGTAATATGGTTTTTGATTAATTCAGCTACAAACACTATAGTGGACCCTTCTATACAGTACTCAGTCGGTCTAGTTTTGGGTCTTGACTATGTGCCTCAGAGGATGCAACTCAACAGAAACATTTATTCTTATAATTTCCCTGGATCCAATCATTCTGGGGAAAGGTGAGGAAGTGTGTCTCAAAAGGTTGTTCGACATGTTTTGAACTCAATGCAAAACTACTTTATTCAGTATTTAGGGGCTGACAAATGTTTTCCAAATAAAAGAAAAATGTCATGTTGAGTTTTCAATACGTTTGTGAGTTGAGATATATCTAAGGGCTTGGGTAGCCATTTTACACTGACGTTTGACTCCTTGTGCCAGCAGGTATACTGTTGTTTGCTAGCAGCAGGGCTTTAAGTGGGAAAAAAACTGGGGGTGCTCTAAAAGGGGCGTGGCAAATTTCTTAAAGGTGTGTGGCCTATCCGAGTAGGGGCGTAGTCTAAATCAAGATAACTAGCATTGTGTCCTTAAGAAAATCATGAAGTCGCATCCAGTCACAGAATCACCCAAGGTAGCATTTTCCCATATATCACAACTGTAAAACACCTTCTTATTACACTTCAATGGATTAGTTGGGGCAACTAATGTGTAACTAGAGATGGGGTCAGCAGAACGTACTTAGGTCTCATCAGAGAGGTATAGCTTGGTTCCTATGACAGTTGAGTGTGGTACCCACAACTGGGCGTAGCCGCTGCATTTACGGAGTCAGCCGCAACAACCAACAAGGTGATGGAATAATTCTAACATGAATTGCTGTCAAGTTTCGGACTCATGAATCCACTGAAAGCCCGTGCCATCCCCCAATCTCTGCACTAATTCACAGGATGGAAAGTGCCAACAGTCCCAGAAATCAGGTGAGAAAGAGAATCCCTCTGTCTTTAGAGAACCAGGGAATGGGAGCAGAAGAGCAATGGCGAACTGGAGCCCACCTCCTTTGCACAGCTCTGTTTCAAGAGACAGCATCCCCTGTCTTAGTGATACAAGAGGAGGAAAGCTGACTGGCTGTAGGACTGAGGGCATGTGCTGTACAGATAATGCTGGGCATATAACAAGGAATAGATTCCTTATGAAATAAGCCTTACTGGTTTCAGCAGTTAGTGGTACAACAGTGACCCGAGGGCGTGCCAGGAATATGACTGAAGTACCTGGTGCACTGCTGCAAACACACTTGTAAGACCCACCAAACAAAGTAGGCAAGAAGCAGCACTACAAAGGGGCATGGCAGGAGAGGTGCTAACGGTGACCCAAGAAATAGAGAGGGCGACAATGAGCAACTACGAGGGCTGCCAACCAGATGTGAACTGAAATATAAACTGGGAAACGAAGGCAGCTATTGGACTAAAGTCCAGAAGTCTTGAATATGAATCTCCTCCCAGTGGTGTAACAAAGCCCCCCCGCAGCCCCCACGATACGGGGCTCCCCAAGCTCCTGGGTGGTCAGAAGGAGCCCCTCCAGGTACTTTGCAGGTGGGGCCCCTCAAGTTTCGTTACACCACTAACACGTAAGTAGCAACAGGGCGACCTGTAAAAAGAAGGCAGGCCAGCAGGTAGCATGTGTGATCATAATTTACCCCCCTGTGCAAACTCCGGTTACCTTAGGATGTGAAGGGGGCTCTGCAGTCCGTGCCGATCTCTGGTGAAGCCGCTTTTGCCAATGGGACGCGCCTCGGCCTCAGGTTCAGGCAGCTCCTTTCCTCGATGACGAGCGAGAGGGAACCCCGGTTGCTAGGGGACGCCTCGCGCCTCTCCAGACGCAACGTAACTCCGCCTGACGAACCTCCGCGTTGCTGGGGGAAATCCTCACTGCTGTGACCAATCCGAGCGCAGCTTGAAAATGACGATCCCGGAGAGGTGGTGGTGAATACTGGCAGGGTGATTTCAAGGCTCCTTCTCAGAGCGGCGAACCCTGCTCGGGCACACAACACAGCTCGAGGGGCGGTGGTGGAGTCAATGCGCACACAGCGCTCGGGGGCAAAGCAAGCGCTCCAGAGTTCCTCAACGGTGCGTTAATCCGCACACACAGAGCGCGAGGGACTCAATCCTGGGGCAGATCACGTTTGAGGCAGAGCAGGCCTCGTGACCTCACACCCCAGCTGTGTGCCAATGAGCACACAGAGACAGATTTCACAGGGGGGCAGCTTCACGAAGGCACAGAGCAGAGACCCACACAGCAGCTGGAAGGGTGGGTGCTGGAGAACTTTTGTATCCCTGACTTTGCAGCTCTTCTTAGGCCCTTGGAGACAGGCAGGCTTCAGAGGGGCACAGCACAGCTCCTCTTCAAATTAGGGGGACACAGCACACAGCAGACAGTCCCTCCCTCAGCAATCACAGCAACTGTAGGTAAAAATGTCACACAGCATTCCCCATGTTATCCTATGGGCAAGATAGCCTTTCAATAGTGAAAAACGAAATTGGCAGTATTTCACTATCCAGACATATTACCCACACTAGTAACACCATTCAAAAACCAGGACGTCTGCTCACCCTACCTTTGACCTTTGAGGCCCGAAAATAGAGCCCCCTAGAGCCCCCTTTCAAGGCTCCCTCAAAAAAATCTGGGGTGGCTCAGCCCCCCACAGCCCCCCCCCCACTTAAAGCCCTGGCTAGCAATAAAGGTTTTCTATTCTAGTCGTGACTGTTCTAGACGTTTGACAAAATGTGTGGTACATGGAGAAAACAATGTGGTTTCTCACAGTACTAAGAATGGCAAACATCCTGAACAACGACTCCGGAACAACGCGTTCTGGAGTCATGAAAGCCGAGCAATGACTTGCCCGAACAACGACTCAGCCTTTCGGGCAGGGCTGAATTCATCGCGGTGTCGATGAATGTGATGCAGTGATTTGAAGCATGAACAAGACACTAAACATTGTCTCCTGAGTGTGTGCTCTCAGCATGTTGTGTAAAACCTTCACAAAACTCCACATTGTCACAATTATTGAAATACCATCGGCGACCGCCGAGAAGTTGATGTCTGTTCAGAAAAAGACACTAGTGCGAGCGCTCACTGGTAGTATTAACTAACTAGTGGTATTAATGCTGGAGTAATAATGCATGTATCATCACAGAATTCCCCCACACACCGTGTAGGTGTGAAGGTGATGCACATTGTCCTTCTATGTAGCTCGCTTTTGTGTCCCTGTTTTTTTAAGCGTTAACGTAATTGTATTTAAAAAACATTTCCAGAGTACGACAGTGTTTTTTATTAAATACATTTTTAAATTAAATTGAAGGCCACAACATCGATGCAAAGTGCAGCAACGCGAAGACAGTTGTGTTTGTACCATCAGTAGTAGTGATAGTAATAATAATAATTGTTTTTGTTCTCAACCAGATAGGTGTGATAGCAACAGAAAAACGCTTACCTTTACACTTGTTCCATATGGTAATTGCTGTTAATGCGGAAATTGCTATTGTTTTCATTAACATGTTACTTTTTACATAACACTGGTCCCCTTGATATTAATATTTTAGTATAATATATTGAGACACGGGGAAGGGGGGATGCGGAGTAAGGTTCCAGTCTAAGCGTTGGTTCAACATCCTGTGATTGTGGGCAAATCACTTTTTCTCCCTGTGCCTACTGAAAATGAATGTGTCCTCGTGTAATGTAAATGGTGTTCGTGTAAAAGCGCTCCAATACCTTTGGTTCGAGTTCGCGCTATATAACAAACAACGTGCAAACACAACAGGTGATGGACCGAATGTGGATCAATGTCACACACTCATCCCAGTCCAAAGATCTGGGCCCAAATCCATCGTTTTTTTGCACTCCACACCACCCTGGGTTAGACAATGGCGATATGCAAATCAGCTCTGACCCTGTGCCCCATGGGAACAGTCCAGTCCGAACTACAAAAGCCATGTCCTTCCCAGAACGGAATCAAGCATCCGAGGACCGGACCGGTTTCGAGGTAACACCTCATCAGCCCGGCTAGCTTGACTCCAGTGGTGTGGAGTGCCTGGGACCCACGTCTGGGCATCCCCAGCGCACTTAGGGCGGAATATGCAAACACAACAGGTGATGGACCGAATGTGGATCAATGTCACACACTCATCCCAGTCCAAAGATCTGGGCCCAAATCCATCGTTTTTTTGCACTCCACACCACCCTGGGTTAGACAATGGCGATATGCAAATCAGCTCTGACCCTGTGCCCCATGGGAACAGTCCAGTCCGAACTACAAAAGCCATGTCCTTCCCAGAACGGAATCAAGCATCCGAGGACCGGACCGGTTTCGAGGTAACACCTCTCATCAGCCCGGCTAGCTTGACTCCAGTGGTGTGGAGTGCCTGGGACCCACGTCTGGGCATCCCCACCGCACTTAGGGCGGAATATGCAAACACAACAGGTGATGGACCGAATGTGGATCAATGTCACACACTCATCCCAGTCCAAAGATCTGGGCCCAAATCCATCGTTTTTTTGCACTCCACACCACCCTGGGTTAGACAATGGCGATATGCAAATCAGCTCTGACCCTGTGCCCCATGGGAACAGTCCAGTCCGAACTACAAAAGCCATGTCCTTCCCAGAACGGAATCAAGCATCCGAGGACCGGACCGGTTTCGAGGTAACACCTCTCATCAGCCCGGCTAGCTTGACTCCAGTGGTGTGGAGTGCCTGGGACCCACGTCTGGGCATCCCCAGCGCACTTAGGGCGGAATATGCAAACACTGGGAAGGACTGGGAAGGACTGGGAAGGACATGGCTTTTGTAGTTCGGACTGGACTGTTCCCATGGGGCAACAGGGTCAGAGCTGATTTGCATATCGCCATTGTCTAACCCAGGGTGGTGTGGAGTGCAAAAAAACGATGGATTTGGGCCCAGATCTTTTGACTGGGGGAGTGTGTGACATTGATCCACATTCAGTCCATCACTTGTTGTTTTTGCATATAACAAACAACTGCACACTGCAAAAAAAACAAAGGTATCCCTGAACCTCTATTACATGATTGTTTATGCATCTCTGGGGTGCTGTTTGTCAGCGTCAGACACTGAGTGACGCTTGATCTAGGCACAGAACCCAGAGGTGACTTTTGAAAACATTAAGATCTATTCCAATAAGGGTTAATTATTCTATAAATCGCCAGAATGGTAATGTGTCACATGCATAAAGCATTCACCCCCTGCTTTGACTAGCTGTTTTTTGTGTGCAAGTGGATCTGTGCACTAATTATGTGAACCTGTATATATTTTTTAATGTGTGCTTCTTTTTTTCCTGATTCTAGCAAGTTGGATGGACAGTGCATGGGCAGCGCATGACTTCAGATTCTGGTGGTGAGGGCGGGATGAGAGATTGAAGGTTATAAGGTTTAAACTGAGATAGTGGGAGGTTCGCGTGAATGGTTGTGAAATGCACTTGACGCTGCCCTGTTATTTAAAAATACAAAAGGTAGCACCGTTTGGGGGCCAGGCATGGAGGTTTTGTGTCAAGTAATCTGGAGGCGAGACGTGTGACCTCAGATCTGACTGGTTTTTTTTTTATCTCTCCGTTACGCTGTCACTGTACACAGGGTACAATGCCCAACGGGGCACACGATTTATCATGATGTATGTATTTTAATATCTGTTGTCATTTTAGGGTGGGTGTAATTAGTTTTTAAGGGGTGGGGGGATCGGGGTACAAGATGTAAAGCATGTTTTTAACAAACGTGGTAAAGGACTGCGTGGTAAAAAAAAAGTTGTGGTTTAGACAAGGTTGTGCTTGCGACCTCGTTGTTTGGGAAGTTGTGGTTGTGAAACTCGTTGTTCCAACATACAGCCACTAAGAATCCTACATAAGAACACAATTAGTGGTTACCATAGCTATGAAGCAAGTCAGATGTATAGTAATGGCTAATGACATGTTTTATTACAGGACAATGCTTTCTAAGTAGTATTATAAGATAGAAAGAAAGAGGGCTTACTCTTTACTCCTGCTTATGTGCAAAAGCAATATAACCATGTTGATTTGTTTGTTGAAAAATCAATAAACGTCATTTAAAAAACACTTTGCGGGCACAACAAGGAGACACAAGTGGAAACTGAAGCCCAAGAGCCTCAATTCACACTTCAAATGTGGAGTACACCAGGCCTAGGACTGTCGTTGAAACAAAAATGCCAATGCTTTAATTCCAGGTTTCAACACCCCCTTATTTCAAGGGAACGCTCCATGAAGAATCTAGTCTGGGATATTTGGGATATTTGTATATGCATTTCCCTCTCTTTCATTGGTGCCTGTTCTTTTTTTTTCTTGCAACAAATTTTATTATGTGAAAGGTCAAGTACAGCGCAGAGCTCCTTACCCCAGGAAACATCTGCTATATTAGACATTACAATTATTGTCATTGACATGGAGTTTATATACTATCATAATCATGGTTATGCAAAACAATACAATATAAATCTATTGACCCCCCCCCCCAACCGCTGCACTATTCCACTAATACGTTTCAGATATCACCACATCACTCACCCCACCGAATAGGGGAGAGAAGGTGGGGCCCATGCCTTCCACAGCCTTGCTATATCCCTCTTAGCCTAAGTCAGCCCCAGCAATAACAGGTGTCTCTTGTATATAGTACACCCTATACCCTCCATGATATGTAAAATTACTAATCTTGGGGAGGAAGGGAGCTCCCAACCCAACACTTCTGCAAGACAGGCCAGAACCCCTAGCCAGAATCTCGTGAGTGCTGTACAATGCCAGATTTTATGCATTAGGGATCCCTCCTCCCGACCACAACTCAAGCATATTGGGGATGACACTAGCCCCGCCCTCCACAACCTGAGCCTGTTATAATAAACCCGGTGCAGGTATTTTAATTCGATGAGACATAGCTGCATTGCATCACTGCTTCCTGAGGGGAGGCCAGTGCATCCACCCAATCATCTCCTATTGGGTCAAGATCTGCCACCAAAGCTTCTCTAAGTTTATCTAGGGTATTAGGGCTGTAGGTCACCAGTGACTGATAGATCATCGAAATGTTATGGTCCTGCAGATCGCCCTTAAACACTTTGGCTTAAATAGGACTGAATTCTGGGATGGCCTCTAATCATAAAATACTAGGGTAAATGGTGTGTGGAAATTGGAGGTATTTATAAAAAGGTGTTTTCGGCATCTGATACTCTTGTTGAAGATTTTGGAATGATTTCAGAACAGAGCCACGCATCACATTTCCTAACGTAGAGATTCCTATATTATCCCACCAACGAAATCCGGGCAACACAGCAAGCTGTGGCAATTGGCCCTTATGCCACAGTGGAGTTTCCCCAGTCAGCTTGTTCCACCACCCCATCTTGCGGAGGGACTGTTTCCACACCTGGAATACTACACAAGTGGCCGGCGGTAAAGAGTTGCGTAGGGGAACCAAATACAATACGTTGTGAAGGGTAGACTCTCCCATACACCTCCGTTCCTCTGCATACGCGGGGTCCTTCCTATCTGCATAATACCATTCCTTCAACACTAAAAGATGCAATGCCATATAATATGATAGGACATCCGAAGTAGCCAACCCCCCGCAATACGTCAACTGAAAGGAAGTCCGCAGCGCAACCCTTGATGCCCCCTTGCCCACAAAAACTGGCCCTGCGCCGCGTTAACCTGGCGGAACCACGTAGGGGGTACCGGGTATGGGTGGTCCTGCAGTTGGTAGAGCAGGCGCAGCAATGACACCATTTTAAAAATAGTCAATCTACCATAAATGGAGAGGGGCATGTGCGACCAAGTTTTCAGCTCCTCACGAATCTGTGTCCATATCTGGACAATATTTCTGTCCCACGTCCCCTTCTGGGGACCGACAGGAAAACGCCCAAGTATTTCACTCCCTCCGTCGTCACCTGAACTGCCTAGGCCCAAGGCCCCAATCCTGCGGCTTCCCCCAGCACTCACGAAGTGGATTTACGTGGATCCATGAAAAGACCGGAGGTTTCTCAAAAAATGTGCATAATGCGGAGCAGCCTCGGTCCGCTCTTGTTGATGTCTGGTAAAAAGAATAGGACATCATCCACATATAATGCAATGCGATCCGAGAGCCCATGAGCCTACTCACAGCTCGCCACCTGCGCATCCATCCGCACCCACGCCGCCAAGGGCTCCATTGCGAACTCAAAGAGATACGGCGACAGGGGACATCCCTGACGGGTGCCCCTGCCGATTGGAAATGTGAAGGAGATAGATCCTTCAACACGCACCACCGCTGTGAGGTCTGTTTATAACAATTGCAGATATGAGAAAAATCGTGGGCCCAGGTTAAGATGGTCTAAGAGAGTGCGAACAAGTACACCCAGCTAAGGAAGTCAAAAGCCCTATCCATGTCTGCCAGCAAATGGGCGGCTCTTACTCCCATTCCCTTAATGGTGGCTATGGCGGAGTGGGCTTGTCGCATGTTGAGACATGTAGCCCTCTTGGGCATAAAGCCAGCCTGATCCGGATGGATCAAAGTGGTTATATGGGATTGAAGGGGATTAGCCAATGCTTTGGCCAAAGTTTTGGCCTTGACATTCAACAATGAAATGGGACGATATGAAGCATGTTGGGTCGGGGGCCGGCCTGGTTTATAAAAAAACAACCACTTCCGTGTGTCTCCGGTCCTTTTGAAGACGGCCTCGGTCCCTCGCTTCATCCACAACTCTGAGAAAGTGAGGCCCTAGTTTAGTGAAATATTTCTTTATAAATTCACATTGGAATTCATTCGGACCCAGTGCCTTCCTAGAATTCAAATCTCACAGCGCTATGCCAATCTCTTCCTCAGTGAGCGGGAGGTCAAGATCTGCTCGCGCCTTGTCTCAAAGGGCGCGGGGCAGTAAGTCAGCTACAGAACGGTGTATCATGCCTTCCTGTAGTAGTTCCTTAGGGGTGTACAACTCCGCAAAGTAACTTGCGAAACTCTGCTATGAGGGAGGGGTCACTAAGAGCCCTCCCATCTGGGCCTGGTATAATGGGAAGAACCTGTGGATGCAAGGCCCCTTGACACAGTCTATGAAGTAGTTTACTTGACTTGTCGCCCCATTGGTAAATTCTGCTACGGGACGCTAGCCACGCAAGACGGGCCTCCTCCAGCAGGGTGTAAGCATGGGACTGTCGTGCCAGCACCAGCTGTCGATCCACCAGATTCCCTCCCTCCCCCCTACTGTTCCGCCCCAGTTCCATTATAAGGGCCTCCGATCTTAGAAGCGATATCCGCTGGGTTTGACGTGCTGTTACGCAAAATAAAATGTCTACTCCCTGTATGGTTGGCTTCATGGCCTCCCACAGGATTCCGGCCTCTGATACTGTCCCCACATTTATATGCAGGTATTGTTCAATAGCCTGCCCTATGTGCTCCTGATATTTCTCATCCTGCAGAGGCCAGGGAGTGAGACGCCAGCGAAAGGCTGCTGAGTGATCGGACAAACCTCTTGGGAGGATATCAACCGCCCGCACCCTACTAACGGCACCTAACAGTACAAATATTTAATCAAGGCAGGAGTAAGAATCATGCGTCGTCGAAAAATAAGTGTATACCTGCTCCTCCCCATGCTGCGGTTGCCATGGATCCGCCTAGCCCAAACCCATCGCCAGGGAGTTCAGTTTGGCAATTTGATGTACATTGGAATATCACCCTACCCCCCCATCTATCTATGGCCATGTCCATCACATCGTTCCAGGCCCCCCTACTATCGCAGTCTCTTCTGGCATATCTGCCCACAGGGTCGTGAGTATTGGTGCCTGTTCTGGTTCTAAAAATGTGAGAAGCTCCCATGACTTTGATCTTAGTTGCAGTAACGTGATCCACACAGTTCTTACACTCAGTTGTTTGAGATGTCCATACAGTCACATTCCAAGCCCGGGATTTGCCCAAACTTGTTGACAATAACAAACAGCCAAATTTGCCATCCCAATCCACTGTCTCTCAGTGTAGTAATGTAGCTCCTGAAGTTGTACAATTTGGATACCGTAACTTACCTTCAGAGTGTACAAGTATTTTTTAAGGAAGCACAACACCCCACAACTCTTCCGCGCTATGAGGCATAGTTTAAATGCTTTCCTCACTAGAGCCACCTATTACAGCTCTACCAAATAGCGCAATACCTTTATTCATTTAAGGAAACAAACCTATCCTATGCTTCTTTAAGACTCACTTGTCAGCAATAGCCATCCACTTACAAAAGAACATTTGTTTCTCTTTGCTAAAACCCTGTGTTGTGTGGCGCTTTAGGCTCAGAGTGAATTTTCCTGATTCATGCCCTTATATAGGTACAATTGACATTGCCCTAATATAGGCATAGAAATCAATCCCTTATTTAGACATAGCCCATGCAAACCAAATACAGGCATGGCTACTTCCACCCGTACCAAACGTCACAACAATTTCTTGGAAAATCGGCTTAAGCAGTCAGGGACCTTTCCTTGCTTGAATATTGATTTGTCCAAGAACTCATGTACTTTTACAAAGAACTACTATTCCTAGGGGTTCTTTCCTGATGTTATTATGCCCGACTTTACGTCAAACTAGACACCTTCAAGGTATAAATATGCCTTCACTTGCTCTAGCAAGACGCGGTGGTTCAGAGTAGTTCGACTATCTACTTGCCCGACGCAGCTCGCTACAGCAAGCCCCAAAGGAAGCTGACCCTCCCTCTGACTCACTGATCGAGAGGCTGCACTTCTCCTGCCGAGAATCCAGCTCCAGTGTTTCCAAGCTCCCCTTGAGGGGTGTTGGGAAGTCGAGTCCCTAGACTGAGATACCAGACCTCCTTCTTTCTAAACTAAGGTTTGGAGCTGACAAGTACCTAGAGAAATCTTGGATAGATTCTTGGCAAAGAAAACTAAACCTATGCTACACAAAACTTACATCTTCCTGCATACTAGACTTAGGTTAGGTACATTGGGGTAGGCGTATTTTAGAAGCACTAGTTAAGTATTTTTAGCCATTTTTATTTATATATGTATTTATATATGGTTTAGAAACCATACAATGCTCTTACAGTATTATTGTTCTCGCTGTACGCATAATACTTTGCAGTCTGCATTACGATTGTAGGAGTTCACTTTTCTTGCATGAGAAAGAAGACTGTTCAATAAAACCTTTTATTGAAAACGCCTGTCTCTCTATTTGTCTGCACCTATGTAGAAACGAAGCATGCACGAGTGACTGAGTGAAATACTTATCTCTTGGTTCCACGACTCTAGAGATATATGTCTTATTCTTGGGAAACAAAGTTTTCATGTTCATGCGGTTGTCAGAAACTAATCCCTTCTTGTGAATTCGAGAAAGTTTCTAGTGACCTCTGAGTTAGCTGGCACTCACTATTAATTTTAAAATATTGGATAGAGACCTAGTCGACCCCAGTCCTACGTCTAATCTATAGTATATATTATTCCAATGCGCAGAGCCTATTGGGAATATAGGAACTACACTACATGGCGCCCAACGTTTGGTAAGGCACTACTATAACTCTAGATACTAAAGTAACTCAGTCGTGCTTTTCTCAGAGACCCCTTTTTTTCCCGTAAAATACTCCAATAAACGTCTGGTGTGGGTAAAGGGATAACCTATCCGCCATAACTGAGTAGGACAAAAATCCTATGTATTCGTTTTTGGTTTGTTCAACGTTGAAGGATACAGTGTTCCAAAATATTGAGCACCTTATCTTTGTTTCCTTGAAACTTGCTCTGCAAACTTACAGTCAACAAAATGAGTGACCCCGAAAACTATGGAGCTACAGGCAATAATGCCGTAGCAGGCTTTGACGTTACAGGTTTCCAAGAGACCGATGCGGATGCTATATCATCCCAGAAAATTTAAGGAAAGCCATCACTATTAAACTTCTAAGAAATGGCCTATCATCAAGAGGTGGTAGGGTACTTTTTGTGATTGAGGCACATGAAAATCGTCAGACAGAGGTATTCTATTCATGGATTATCTTCCCTGAAGCAAATCCAGTATCACGTTTTTCACTTCTACAAAGAAGAGGAAAATCCAACGGAATACATTCCTTTCGAGGATATTGAAATTCCACTAACTTACCAAGAGCATGCTCTTTGCTTTAAAGGCGCCCTACAACATCAAAATCACATTACCAGGCTCAGACCACTAGGTAGACCAGGAGCAACATGGCCGGTATTGGCCAGCTTTACACCACATCCTGCCATTGAAGAAATGTCAGATGCAGAACTATTAGTTCAACTAAAACAACTAATAAAAATACATAGACAATTGGTTCAATATGTCATGCGAACTCTAACAGTCCAACCTCCTATAAGGATTCCACAACACACCCCTTACAAGGGGACCACAAATAAAATTACACCACAGACTATACAATCAGTCACTGGAAAATTACCAGCGAAAAGGGAACAAATTCCATTCTGGATAGCTCAAAAAATTACTCAAATCGAGGCAGTATTTCCTGATACTACCCCTCATGAGAAACACAGAATCCTAACAATCTGTTTACCAATGGGGATCGCACCACACCTGGAGGACAGCGACACTTGGGGGTACAGTCTTTACTGCAAATTACACGAAAACACATCGTGTTCCGTCTATGGGGGTAATACCAGACGTCCTGAAACAGATTCAAAATGAATACGGGGCAGACCCTGCTGAAACTACTGAAAGATTTCAAACAGGTCTCAACAATATTAGTAGCTAATATTAAAGGTAAAGCAGCATCCGTGGCCATCTGCCAAAAGCTAATATAATTTGGTGTAACTGAGCAACCTCAGGAACTAGCCAGAATAATAAAGAAATCCTATGAAGAACTAGGTAGAGACAGTTTGGGTGGTAAACCAGTAAAACCCCAGCTGACTGAAAGTCCTGAAAAGGTCTTTATTAAAAGCACTCTCACTCTTAATAAAAAGAAGTGGGAGAACACTAAACAAACTTCTAATGAGAAGCGTTCTTAATTCCGATGTAGGTCTCCTCAAAAGGAGCCCTCTGAAAGGAGGCATAACCTCAGAAACAAGGATAATTTGAGAAAACCTGATAGATATCAAGATACTGATACACGTTTTTCTCGTACCTTTCAGACTTCATCACAGAAATCCGAAAGAAGAGGACGATCAGAACACAAGGAAGAACGCGTGAAGTCCAAAGACGATCAGCACGTTATTAAAAATAAGAAAACTTAATTCACCAAAAAGAAGGTAGCAGGTTTAAAAATCAGACATGCCGAGGAGCTTGAGGCTACAACTCAAGAACGGGGAGTGGGCTCAGACAATGTTGGACAGCGCAGGATCATCTGGAGACAGTGGACTTGAATGAGTACATCCAGGTTGAAACCGCTGATACCAGAATTAGTGTCCCACGCATGTTATATGAAGTAACACTCCGGATGGAGGGGAATATAACTAGAAAAATAAGAGTGCTCTTTTGGGAGAAGCTCTCTAAGGGTTATGACATTCTTCTAGCTGAACAAGACTGGCCACCTGAATTTGTCATTGAGTGCCCACATGGGGAAGACATCATTATGCCAGCCTTATCCAATCATATTTCAATTCATAAAAAATAAACTTATGCCAGGAAATGGGCAGTAGCCCAGGCTCCTGCATTATATAAAAATCATGTAGGATGGGATGAGGATTCTTCTTAACATAAAATACAGTTAAAAACTCAACCAACTGCACAGAGGCAGTACCCAGTTAAGCAAGAAGCTAAAAAACAGGTCAGGTAGATCTTAGATCAACTTGAATACCAAGGGGTGATTGAAACATGCACCTCGTCCATCAACAATCCTTTGTTTCCTGTCTCCAAACCAGACAATATATATTGTCTTGTTTTGGATTACAGACATTTAAACTCCTGTTGCAAAACTTTTGCAGTACAAAATGCACACAGTGCAGAATTAATGAATAACATTGTGCATAAAAAATCTAAAACTACATTAGATATTTCTAACGGTTTCTTATGTCAAAACATTGCACCGGAAAGCAGGTATTTGACCGTTTTCTCAATTATGGGGACACAGCGTCAATTCTATCGTCTCCCCCAGGAATTCAAGAATAGTCCAGGGTTATTTTCAGCCAGAGTAAAAGAGTTACTACAAACCTATGATGATGAGGCATTATCATATGTCGATGACATCTATCTAACAGACGATGACTTGGATAGGCACTTGAACAGGGTGAACACCTTAATTCTTGGCTTCGCCTCTGAAGGGTATAAATTCAATTTAAAAGAATCAAGAATTGCCCATTTAAACGTCCTTTTTCTAGGATATGAACTATCAAGTGAAGGCAAAAGCCTGGCAGCCAACTTTCTTGAGAAATGTGCGCTGCTCCAACCTCCAAAAACGCTGAAAAACGTAAACAATTCTAGGTTTCCTAAATTTCGGAAGAACTTACATACAAAATTACGCAGGAAGGGTTAAACCTCTCTACGAGTTAATCAAGCCTGATTTCAAAACAGTTAATTGGACTCAAAAACACACAGATATTTTACATTCGGTACAAACGGACATGTTAGCAACAACACATTTACAGACACGAGCAAACGTACGCAACCTAGTGATCCGATTCAATCCAGGAAGATGCGGATTCACATACTTAACCTTTAATGAAGGAGAAAAAGTACCTATTGCTTATAAATCACACTTGTACACACAAGCAGAAATGAAATTCACTTCTACTGAAAAAATTCTGACAGCGGTTCAAACTGCAGTAGCAAAAGAGAGAGCCCTCGCACAGAGTAAGCGCATAATGGTCGTTACTCCTGTACCTGCCTTGGAGGCAGTGACAAAAGCGAGCATTCCGAATGCAAGGGCTTTACATCCGAGATGGATACAATGGGTTAATTCTCTTGCTTCAACAGATGTTGAATACGTTTTTGACCCTTATTTGAAAACACAAGAATTTCTACAATACGAACTAGAATGTCCTCTGCCCACTGAAATTCTGCCTCTAGAACAGTACAGATGTGTAGTTTATACAGACTGATCAGCTCAACCTGCAATCGGGGGTAAAGAAGCTTATAGTGCTGAGTGCGCGATCGTTAAAAGTCGCTGGCGCGATGGTAAATTCCGACCTATGGTCACTAGAACGCAATCTCTAGGAAATTTTACAGCTCAGTGAGCCGAACTACAAGCATTCAAGATGCGCTTGAAAATACTGATCGCGAATTCCCCACACTCATGTTGTGGGAATCCTAATATTGCGTTCAATCTTATAATAAATACTTGCAGAACTGGATTGAAAACTGTTTCAAAGATGCGAAAGGTGGCACAATCAAGCATAAGTTGCTTTGGGAACAAGTAGTTCAGTTACCAAAAGAACTACAAAAAGCGTTCACGTTGCAGGGAATTCATTGGCTGATGAAGCCGCAAAGGCAGCTGTGCAAACGGCTTCCGTAGCTGCAATCACTCGTTCAAAAACAAAAATAGACTGTGAAATAATGCTAGCTGTCAATACGACAAGCAAAGGCAGCGGTGCAGCGTTACCCCAAAACTATCCACTCGAATATTTATACATAAATGATGCAAACTCCGTTCCTTTTGCTTGAATCCCTGGAGTGGAAGATAGAGTATTTCCAAACAGGAAAGGTAGAGTAGCTTTGATACACGAAGCACATTTGGGAGAGGGTCTGATGCATCAGGGGATCTCTAAATCTATACTAGAATTAAAAGAGACGTACTGGTGGCCAGGGATGAATGATCACATTCACACATTTGCAATTAATTGCCATGACTGCAACAGAGATCGCAGCAGAGCACGCCGCCAGATCCCTGACTACAGTGTAGCCAGCCCAGTACAGACACCATTGTTAGACAGCATTAGACTATCTACATGCAGATGTTCCTATGGACAAATGCGGTCCCACAAATATTAAAACTAGATTCATTTGGATAAGGCCTCAGCGCTCGGCTGACGCCCAAACTCTTATAAAAGATTTGCGCCTCTTTATCGGCACATCGCAGTCGGCACGCTACATTCTGACCAGGGTCTTGAGGTTAGCTCAAAAGCTTACAAGGAGGCCATGGCCAATCTGGGGGTTGCATTGCGGTATTCTAGTCCATTCCACCCTGAGGGAAATTCGGTTGTGGAGAGAAAAAACTGGGACATAAAGCAATCTATAACAGCTAGGGTACTAGGCTCGGGTGACGGGTAGGTCAAACATCTAGTAAGTGTCCAACGTAGTCTTAACAATCTGCCAAGAAGTTCTCTAGGGGGAATCACTCCATATGAAATACTTTTTGGGACTAGAATGATTGTCCAGGACCTTGATTGTCATACTTCAGTGGTAGAACAAAAACATTTTGATATCAAAGACCACTTGGCTGTTTTGCAGGACTTAAATGAAACAAGAAAAAGTCTAAGCAACACATTGCAGAAGCCAACGAACACTGAAGAAAAAAAACCACCCGTCCCAGGAAGGCCTGCCTGGATTCCAAATATTGGGATCTAGTCAGAGAAAAGATCGCGGACAAGAATGATTTTGGGCCTTCTTACAGACAACCAGTACCTGTGTTAGCAATCCACGGATCGAGAACAGTGTTACTGCCGCCCCTTGCTAGAAGAAAGGAGAACAGGTTCGTATCCATCGACCTGGTCAAACCACATCATGTGGCCAATCATAAGTAGTAGGCCAAGTGGACTCCAAAGATGTAGCAGACGCCCGAATCTGGTTACAATCCAAGAGCTTCAAACTGAGAGACTCATCACCTTCGAAGAGTCTGCAGTACAGAATAAAGGACTATGCAACAAAGCCATGGAACTTGTGCCTCTTGAGATCCAAATAACAGTCTGTCAAGAAACGCCTGTCGACAATGAAATAGCATCTGACTATACTAATATGACAAGTGATCAAGTGGTTCCAGAGATTTCAACGAATCCTGAAGCAATCCCTACAATTGACAGAACTGCCTCTGGCTATTTTACTAACTTTGATATGTTTTCCGAGGATCCCAGCGAACCTGACACAATGCCAGCTAAAAAAACGTTGAAAGAACAAGCAACAGAACTTTATCATCAATTGGAAAAGATTTATCTGGTTTCACCATGGATTGAACTATGGATTGTGTTGGGTATACTTTTTCTTCTACTTTGGCTGGCTCTGTTATTTACCTGCTGATCAATGGAAGATATAGTACAAAGGACACAGCAAGTAAGTACACCAACTTACTTCTCGAGCCACACAAATCATCCTATTGTAAACAAAGAGACTTGTCATCAGTGAACATCACTGCCGTTCCTATACCTGGTGGTATAGCTTGGGACAGAACTAATTATGACATTTTTGGTCCTGCAGAGCTGTTGAAGATTCTACACCAATTCAAGGTTTCCTTGAGTGACTTTGTTTCACCCAGCAGCTTTTCTGATGATTGGGACTTTGAGACTGTTAATAATATGATGTCAGACTTAGAAATGTCTGCAAAATTTGCAAATCATGAATACCTAGAAGGTTCACCAGATTATGAACAAATGTATTGTTATAATCACTATGGTCATCATTTCTTGCATAAATCTTCAAATCCTAGAAATGTATTAACTCATATCCAATGGTATAAGGTATACAATTATTTGCATAGTTAATTAAAACCGTTGCAAAATGCCAACATTATCAAAAGAAAAGAACACAATTTATATACACTTACAAAGCTTTCCTTCATAATTAATAATTTTAAAAGCTTCTAAAAAATAAAAAAAATGATATTTCTAAAATGAAGCAGCTTTAACAGCGAAATGTATATTTTCTGTCCAATTGCTGCTACAGCATTCCAGACCATCCAACCACACTTTTTGCCGACCATTGACAAGCCGTTCTAAATTTGGCGACCAACCCCTCTTTTCCGTATGATATGCCCTCAGGTACTGTACTGTCCGACCTCCGCGTACTGCAGATGTAAAAGTTAATTTCTTTGAGGGGAATTTCTTGAGGGCGCTTCAGGACATTTGCCCATGTGTTCCCCACATAAATTCCTTATGTCTCCATTTGAGGCATTTTACGATAGCACAGTTTCAGATACTTCACCAGGCTACAATTCAGTTGTGGATTGTTTGGTGCAAAGCATGCCAGTAGAGCTTGCCTCCTGGTGCGAATCCCCCGCTGATTAAAGTGTCGCCTCAACAGTTGTTTCCGTTCTTTAAGCAGTTTTTTGAAGGAGCACAGTAAATACAGCAGATCTTCCGATGCTGAACCACATAAGCGGCGCACAGTGCCCGCTTTCTCTCTTAACCAGGGAGGAAGATGTTGACTGCAGGGTAACAGCCCAGTCTGTACTTCATGAAAGCAATTTTCATATTCTTGTCATACCCCAGATTGAAATGGGCTTGGTCGGCCGTCTCCGTATATGTCTTTATTTATAACCAATAGGAAACATTGTCCTACGCCACCAAAGGGTAGCTCTAAAACATTTTATGACAAATTTCCATACTTTTCAGGTTTTAATGTTTCAAATCCAGAAAAATTTTACTTTAAAATGTTAATAGGACAGGAATGAAAAGTATGTTGACAAATACAAAGCAAATTTATTCTGCTGCCTTTTATGCTCAGCTGTCTACTTTAGGCTTTGACTTTTGGAAAGACAATATTGAGACAAAGTGTCTGGGGCACAAAAGAGTGGCAGGTGCAGGGCTTAGACGCTTTATTTAGAGCCTGCATTATCCCAGAACAAATAATGTTTTTAAATGACACTGTTCAACAGACATCTTGTCTTGGATTAGCTAAGATAAAAGATTTAAACAAACCGTCCATACCAGCAAATACACCAGAAAGAAGTAACACTTCAGAGGGGGTGGTTGACGTAAAAACTATTTTACTTAACAGCAGAACAGATCCTGATTGGAAAAATTGGTTAATCTGGCCCACAGACACAAACAACTGTCAAGATAGATTCCTGAACAAGACACAAGGGTTCACATTCAGTAGGCCAGATCCAAGATATGTCCAGAGACAACATCCAGGGATAGTACCAGCATACAGTGTGGGAAAACTGTGCCTTGAGTGGCTACAGAAATCTACACTAAAGGAAGTGAAACAACACTTATCCTTACTAAAAGATGGCGTTGATTTAAGGGACTGTTTACTAGGACCTATAAACTGCGTCATAAATGTTTTATATACGCCGGTATCTATGCCATTTATAATGAAGCCTGGAAAACAACGCAAGCAGAGACTGCAGAATGAATACGAGAAATTGATCGTATTAATTTAGAGAAATCTCTCTGTAGTTGAAAATGGGTTAACAACTCTGTCATCCAGAATATATTCTTTGGACAAGAAAGTATCCTCTACCATTGACATAATGGAACAGGACTTGGTCATGTTACAACATGGTCAGTCACAATTGCGGTCTATAATGCTTTTGGGCTGGACGTTGCAAAACCTTTGTTCTGGCTATGTGCCATGGCATCTAATCAACACCACGTCATTGTTTTCTGAATTTAACCTTACAGATAAACAAATCACTTTGGCACAGAGGGGACCAGACTATACGGTGCTGAGCATTGAAAAACTGGAAAGATTACCATTAACTGTTTCTGAGAAACCAGCAACAGAGTGGATAATACACAGTACAATCACTCTGCCTGTTACGATTTTCCATTTTCAGTATCGTTTGAAACATATACCAGCAGGCGTATATGAAAGGTTGGGTAAAGAATACATCAAGACATCCTGGGATTTACCTTATACACACAAATGTTGGAGTGGGGAAAAGAAGTGTTTCTTAGTGGTACAAATTGGGAAAATACACTAAGCGGTTCACTCTTATGTCAGGGTATTAATTTACACGGGGCCTGCAATGGTTCCTCAAACAACTTATCCTGCCACCTACAAGGTTCTCCGGCTGCAGTGATAGATCCAATTTTTAGTCAGCTTTCTAATGGAAGTTACATTATTTTGAATGTTCACAGCTGTTGTGGCATGTTGCCAGGAACCCTCTACCTCGTAACTGTGTCAGCCAGGGTCACTTGCTGTATGCAAGTATTGTTTCGTAAAACTAAAACAGACGGGGAGTCGCCATTATGGCCTTCATTGAACATCTCTTCTATACGAATTGATACTTTAAGCAGAATGAAAGCCATTCTTTCACAAAAAACGGTGCCACTGACCTCGGCCAAAGAGACGTATGATCTGCAGGTTGCAAGGACTTCTGCAGAGATACATGCCCTTTTATTGACAAACTGCCCTATACATTTCTCAAAAATGTTAGGTCGTATCTTAAACATGTCTGATACAAGTGGTATTGTACATGCATTTAAGACGATTTTTTTGGGACTATTAGCACCCTTTCAAGCAGTGCTAGGCATATTTCCAAACTTCGTGCACTCTGTGTTTGGCGGCCTGCCTCTCGTTTTGGGACTAGTAGCAGGGATACTATTTTTGCTCCTTCTGCTCCGATATGGCAAGCCAAGTCACCATCGACACCCAGTTCACCTTGGAGAACACCCTCCTGGCAATGAAGTGTTGTGAGTGCATGAATCAAATACTGGGCTTGACTCCTTTAAAAGATTTGAATACCATGTGGTTTCTATCGTTCCGACCAATCTGGCAAGATTGCATCTTACCTGCTCTACGATGCCTGCTATGTGGAGAAGAATGCGTGCTAGACATCTGTCTGACACTCCCATCAGTCCTGCCAACGGAAGTTGATGCTTTGCTTGAACCGGTAACGGCTCATGCACTGTGTTGTCCCCAGCGGCTAACAATCCTGATGACGGCATTCGTTGAGATCTCACAGACGCAAACTGCAGACAGTGAGATACGAGGAGCAACAGGCACATAGGTACCATCTACTTTGAACATTGCTAATGCGGCTGACGCGGACGGCGATGCTTCTCATCTATGTGCAGTTGATCTGCTTAACGAGGTAGTCCAACTTTCACCTACAGTAGTAGATGAATTCTTTACCAGCTTAGAAGATTTGATGTTTTCTCCAAACAATGACACTGACTTTTGAAGTTAGCAAACAGTGTTCTGTGAGACTCTGAATTCGACCTTCACTTTCCAAAACAAACTTCTAACTCTGGAACTCCTATTTTTCTATGAATTGGTTTGGGGTTTTTTTCTCCCGAATTTGAACTTTTTTTGGGCACAAAGTAATCTGCTTAAAGTAGAACTATTCCTAGAGAACAAGAATTCTTTGAATACTTCCAAGAGACAATATTTGACCTTTCCACAACCAAACGATTTATATATTCTGTCATAGAATGGTCTCGACTTTTTCTTCTGTATTTACGAGCCATTTCAAAAATGTATTTTCATGATTCATTCGGATAGCGTTTTTTAAATGTCATATATATGCTTTGAATGAAACATTGCTTTTAAATGCGTACAGCACAAATGCTCTTTTTTGTGTACAACCATTTCAAATGCATTTTTATGTATTTTTGGGTGGGGTTTTTAACACATCATGTTTAGATACGTTTTATGTGTTTTAGAAACTTAGTAATGTCGTACATAATAAAATGGAGTGGGTGTTGTGTGGCGTTTTAGGCTCCGAGTGAATTTTCCCGATTCATGCCCTTATATTGGGACAAGTCACATTGCCCTAGTATAGGCATAGAAATCAATCCCTTATTTAGACATAGGCCATGCAGACCAAATACAGGCATGGCTATTTCCACCCGTACCAAACATCACATCGATTTCTTGGAAAATCGGCTTGAGCAGTCCCTTGCTTGAATATTGATTTGTCCAAGAACTCATGTACTTTTACAAAGTACTACTATTCCCTAAGGTTTCTTTCCTGACGTTATTATGCCCGACTTTACGTCAAACTAGACACCATCAAGGTATAAATATTCCTTTACTTGCTCTAGCAAGACGCAGTGGTTCAGAGCATTTCGACTATCTACTTGCCCGACGCAGTTCGCTACATCAAGTCCCAAAGGAAGCCGACCCTCCAACTGACGCACTGATCGAGAGGCTGCACTTCTATTGCCGAAAATCCAGCTCCTATGTTTCCAAGCTTCCCTTGCGGGGTGTTGGGAAATCGAGTCCCTAGACTGAGATACCAGACCTCCTTCATTCTAAGGTATGGAGCTGACTAGAACCTAGAGAAATCTTAGATAGATTCTTGGCACAGAAAACTAAACCTATGCTACACAAAGCTTACTTCTTCCCGCATACTAGACTTAGGTTAGGTACATTGGGGTAGGCGTATTTTAGAAGCGCCAGTTGAGTATTTTTAGCCATTTTATTTATATATGTATTTATATATGGTTTAGAAACCATATAATGCTCTTAAAGTATTATTTTGTAATAATATTCCCGCTGTACGCATTATACTTTGCAGTCTGCATTACGATTGTAGCAGTTCCCTTTTCTTGCATGAGAAAGAAGACTGTTCAATAAAACCTTTTATTTAAAACACCTGTCTCTCTATTTCTCTGCACCGCTGTAGAAAAGAAGCGTGCACGAGTGACTGAGTGAAATACTTATCTATTGTTTCCACGACTCTAGAGATACTTTTCTTATTCTTGGGGAACAAAGTTGTCATGTTTATGCGGTTGTCAGAAACTAATCCCTTCTTGTGATTTCGAGAAAGTTTCTAGTGACCTCTGAGCTAGCTGGCACTCACTATTAAGTTTAATATATTCGATAGAGACCTAGTCGACCCCAGTCCTACGTCTCATCTATAGGATATATTATTCCAATGCGCAGAACCTATTGGGAATATAGGAACTACACTACACCTGTCATAAAGGCATTTGCGGGTGTGTTAACAAGAGTTAGCCAACTTAGTGCACCTCTTATGTCTACTTTCCATTTTAACATCGCCTTACGAAAACAATGGGTCCATGCCATAGATTCAGCCACTGTACTCTTTATCACTTCAGCTTTTAACATGGAAAGTTGCATTTCTGTTTGCTTCTTTGCACCGAGTTACTGAACTCCAAACGCTGTCAGTGGAAGAACCTTTCATTAAGGTTCACAAAGAGAAAGTAGTCTTATACACAAATCCACAATTCCTTTCAACGGTTGTATTATCTTTCCACCTCTATCAAACCTTTGAATGTATGATATTGTTTTAATATCGCTCAAGCTGGGCAGAGGGGGGCGCTATGCACACTAGATGTCAAACACGCGATAATCTACAACCTAGACAGAACCAGGCCTTTACACAAGACAGAACAGTTTGTTGTATTTGTGCCCACACATTGGGAGCCCCATTTTGAAAGGGGGCATAGCTAAATGGATTGCGTGATGCAGTCAGGTTTGTTGTGACGTTCAAACCGACAGCTCGCGGGTATATTGTGCAGACACATTCCACATTTTAAAAATTAGCCACCATGGCATTCCTTGCCGACATCCCACTTGTGAGTGTTTGCAAGTCCTCAGCTCATACATTTGCAAACAATACTGTATTAAAATGTATGTTAAAAAAGAAACTCAAGTTGGTCCGAGATTTAAAATCTTTATTTACCACACCTACTCTGCTTACCATCCACTTCCACCCTAGGGAAATGGGGCACTGATTTTGTGTCAGTACACAATGTGGGATCAACAACAACACACTCTACAAACAGAATGTACTGTTTGGCTGTAAACAGCTGTTTATTGCCCGTCATTTTTTAGATTCTCATGCTTTTTATGATCAATGAGAAAGGATCACTTGTCCTGTATAACATGGGGTATGTATGGATGGTTCCTACTATTCCCAATAAAAACCCTCATACACGTGTTGGAAAGTTACGATGTTTTAGCGGTATATCTTGGTTCTCCGCTGTCCCTCACACGTGTTCGCATAATCACAGGGTTTGGTAGTTTATGCGGCCTCTAACCAGGAGGTATTACCCTTGTTAGAACAGTAGTGATCAGAAATTGTGATTGTGAAGTGAGGTAGTGAAATTATAAAGAAAATAGATAAAAATTGTTCTCTAAAACAAACAATAATTTTAATAGTTTCTGGTCTTTAGAGGACAATATTAAAATTCAGGTGAGTGAATTGAGAGCGATTATGACTCTTTCACAGTAATTAAGTGGTATAGGTCGACATGTTTCAGCCCTCTAATTGCCAACAGGTCAGTGGGGCTTTCATCAGGACCACAGTGCTCAAGTGACTAGAGACTTACTTACGTCTCTATGGATACATGAGAATTCAACATCAGGTGACGCTGTTCTCTGACAAGGTCAGTTAGTACCTGTGGAAATTAAAAGGACAAACTAGACAAGGGAAAGGGTGAAGGGAATAGCAATTAAAAAGATCAACTGGTATTCAATTACCAGACTATCATTGCACACTGGCATTGCAATTAAAAGAATGACAATACTTTTAAACTGAACACTTTAACACCCAGAATGGGTCAACTCTCTCGTGATTGGCGTATTTATATTGCAGATCTTATACATTAAGTGTCGCATTGAATGGGGTAGTTAGGCTGATTTAAGGTGTAACTTTTCGATTAGAAAAGAGTACTCTTAGACTCTGTCTATTCCATTACGTGGCTTACTGCGCGTTTGTGCATTGGTAAATTATCACAATTATTCATACATCTCGTTGTATTTGTCAAATACGTTAAAAAAAAAAGACACTCGAGAAATAGACAGACAGACATAACTGGTCCGATTGGTTGTATAGCCTCAAAATAATTAACACGGGTAAAGGAGAGTAACTTAAATGCAGATCTCATACAATGAGTTGTGTGACCCGTGTACTATCGCATTTAGCAGTTTGAGGAAAGGTATGTTTCAAACAGACTCTAACTGGTCAGGCTCGCTGCGCAATGAAGCATTCACCATTAAGGAAACATACCCATGCGCTCAGAAGATATTGGTTATCTCACACATATTCGTATTTTTGACATACCTTATCGTGAGGTTATACTAAACCTCAGCGGGATCCAGCCGGGTCAGGGAGGTACACTAAAACCGAATGGTAATGCTTTAGTGCCTTATTGAAGAAACACAACAAAACAACACGGGGGATTCTCATGCACCATCCATCTCCCCTTTCGGTGAAAATTAGGAGTGGAACGGTGGCTTTACTAAACCTAAAGCACACGCAATAATGTTTATTCCAATGGGGTGGACATACAGTAATGTAAAGTGTAAGCTGCATGCTTGTGCGTTGTGGTTTTCAGAAATTGAGTCATTCTCAAAATCTAAACTCTTGAAGCAAACAACTTGAAATATTCCAAACCCAACACTAGGTGGCACGGTAATGCCCAGCACGTCATCTACAACAGGACACGCTGCCCCAGTGAAATACAGATGAGTAACATTTTCATTTTCTTTTTCTTTGCTCAGAGCTGGGCTGAAGGGAATTATTAACTGAAACCCTGAATTGTGTATAATCCGCTTCTTTTTGTATTTCATCTGCTCAGTGAGATTTGGAGGAAAGTCCAACAAGATCTACATTGCAGCTGCACTAGAAACATTTGTGCATTTGTCTTGAATACAGAAAAGCGTCTGTGTGCAGGCTGTTCGTGCCGCCCTGGTCCATAAAAACGCAGTCCAGGGATGTGTGGGCAGCTCAGAGAGAGTTCTACAAGCAGCCAATGTAAATGCTCATAATACATGGATCCGTCCATCAGCCTGCGGGCCTTGTATTAGGACCAATCTTTTTAGCCCTCTTTTGGCATGCAACAGGTGAATGCAGAACACTCAAAAATGTTGGAATCTTGTTGTTTGGCATCTGCATTCTGTAGACAACAAAAAATCACAACCTTTATCAAGCACCCCACGTATAGTTTCACTTTTGTATTAATTCAGTCGGGATCCCCGTGATTGAGAACTATCATTTCAAGTTGGCAATATTTCCTCCTGCATTGTTTTTGGGCCCTCTTCCTTGTTTTATAATTCTTAGGAAAATTTGGAACAAATTTGCTGGTTTTGAAAGAAATATTGTATGTAAAGGACTCCTACTTAAACGTACTTCAATTGTTTTTAGGAGCCTCCTAAACCTCCTCGAAATGAGTTTAAAGTGGGGATGAAACTCGAAGCAGTAGACAAGAAAAATCCGTATATGATCTGCCCAGCAACCATTGGAGATTGTAGAGGAGACGATATTTTTGTTACATTTGATGGCTGGAGAGGAGCATTTGACTACTGGTGTAGATATGATTCGCGTGATATTTTCACCGTTGGATGGTGTGGCTTGACTGGAGATGCTTTACAGTCACCTGGAAATAATGGTAAGTGTTCAGAAGCTGCAGTTTTCTAAATTTGACAGACATTTAATCAGCAGTTTTTATAATAGGTCTTTTTATAGTTCTTTTTGTTATCTTGTGTCCATGGTTCCATTAATCAAGTGCAGTTGATCTTAAAGTAATGTTTTGTGTAGGCTTTCCAGCTGTGATTTCCGCATGTGTTTAATCCTACTTTTTTAATGCTTTCTTTAACAGAGATACAATATTTAAAGCTAGCATGTTCTATTACTGAAAGTTCTACCCTCCACTTTTGGTGCTTGTTTTTGGCATCACTGTCACTGTCGTTCTTTTTTTGTCTTTAAGTGTCCACTGCTCCCTATTTCCCTTTTTATGGAAAAGAGAAAGTGTATCTCTGAATTGTGTCGTTTTTTTAACATTCTTTCCTCGGTAGCATGAACACGTGCTTTCCATTACTAAGTCTCTGCTATAATTCTTAAATATTTAGCTAAACACATTTATAAATTAACAGACTGCTTGTTCTCTTTTTATAAAGCAAAGAACACTCTGGCAGCGGCTACATAGGGAATCTGTTACTTACCCTTTAAGGCCACTTGCGCTCAAGGCCCCACAATGAGCTGACCTCCCCAAGTACCAGCAGTACATAAATCGAACCTCATGAGATAAATAACACACACAAGGTTCACTTTGTCAATATCCATAAAACAGAAAAACCTCCAACATTCTGACGCCTTGTGTGAAAACTTTATCGGTTAAGGAGGTAATTCTAAACAGCTGCTGGTAAACAAGTAATTCTTGTTCAATTGAAAGTGCAAGTCTCTGTATATAAAATAAGAAACTTTGTCAGTTTGGCCTGGAGCAGTCTTGTTTGTGGTAACGATCATGCTAGGGCCAAAAGCTATCAGAGGAACTTAAGAAAATATTTGTTGTAACTGATCAGACTTGGAAGAATAAAACCCATTTCTAAACAATATGAAGTCTATCATTCCACAGTGAAAATGATAATTTGCAAATGGAGAAAGTTCAGGTAGTTGACAATATACCCATGATTGGACTTCACGCGAAATTCACCACAAGATCAGAATGTATGATGCTCCTATAGACTGTAAAGAACACCAAAGCGCAATCCCAGGGTGCTATAGGCTTCTACAGATTGGTTATTGTTTAACAATTCATGTTTCTACCATTGAGAAAAGGCTGGTCAGGTACTGCTTTTGTAGAAAAATAGCTAGCAAAAAAAAGTCATTCCATAAAAAGGCATTGCTTCACATCTCAGGTTAACACAATGCCTGAATGAACCACGAGTCTTCAGGAAGAATGTCTTTCTTCAAGATGAGACCAAGCTGGAGTTGTTCAGCTGTAATGCAAAACGTACTTTTTGGCAAAAAGAAAATGCTGCCTATCGTCTCCAGAAACTCATACCAGTTGTCAAATGTGGTAGAGGGTATGAGGATTTGGGTTTGCTTTGCAGCTTCAGGAACTGGATACCTCAAAGTCGTTGAGCCTGTTTTGAAATATTTTCTGTACTAGTGCATTATAGAGGAAAATATAAGAGCATGTCATACAGCTGGTGCTTAGCCGAAAGTGGATCCGGCAGCAGCTCTACTTTCCAAGACACGCCTATAAATCCAAGATTAAAAGGTTGGAAAAGAGAAAAATCAGGACTTGGGACTGGCCAAATAAAAGTCCAGCCCTTAACCCCATTGAATTGATGCGCCAAGACGTAGAGATAAACTTAAACAAATGGCCGGAAGCATCA
This sequence comes from Lissotriton vulgaris, assembly GCF_964263255.1. NCBI lineage: Eukaryota > Metazoa > Chordata > Amphibia > Caudata > Salamandridae > Lissotriton > Lissotriton vulgaris. Next base: position 473,061,936 of record NC_141696.1, on the reverse strand, counting down.
CAGAGCTTAAAAGGTTTTTCAATTGTTGTCCAAGATTCCTTCCAGTCTAAGGGTGATACTGCCATTTCATAGGTAATTAACATCGTTTTTGCAGCTAAAAGGAGTTCTCCAGTATTGGGTTATCTTTCATAGATTCACATGCTTGAATCATTCCCCATTGTCAAAGTGGGAGTCCCAGGGTACATAAAAAGCAGTAAGTAATGACTTTAACAATAAAGTTAATAGAGAAAAAACATTCACTTTAATATCTCATCCTAGTTATTAGGAATGGTCCAAACTCCAGCCAATCAGGTGACAGCACCCTCTAGAACCCTCTCTACAGAAGCTCCAGGCTCTCAGATTTTGTACCGCACATCATGTGAAGGGAGTCTCCCTGAGCTCTGCTCAGTACTTTCTCTTTGGCCTACTGAATTTTTTCTAATTTTCAGATCAGCATGTCTTCTTCAAAAAGATCTCTCGTCCAGCATTGTGACTCTTGTGGAAAACTCCAACTTCATTCAGATGGCCCCCACAAGAAGTGTACCTACTTCCTTCACCCTGATCATCAGATGAGAGACCGTCAAATTTGCAGAACTTTCTCTCAAAAAACTTTGAGGAATGAGATGGACGTCTTCTTCTGTGGCTACAGAAGTTGAAAACTAAGGACAATCCTCTGTCGGATGAGGAAAGTGATTCCTCCCTCAAGACTACTGCTTCAAAAAAAGAGGGCAAGTGAGGCGGAATTTGTGTCTCCTAAGGATGTTAAGGTACTGAAGAAACATTACCACACCTTAAAATCTGATGACCAGCCTTAATCTTCAAAAAAGGAGCCAGTTTCTCATAAGGGTCAATCTATGCCCTCTACTCCTTCTAAAATCTCTTAAAAAATAAAGCCGATATCCAGGTCTCTACCGGCGACAATTCTGTCACCTCAAAAAGACACTCCCGTCGACAAAAGCTTCCGTTGCCACAACCATGACGACAACGTCGGCTCTCTATTCACCTCAGTCCAAGCTCATCATGTTGTTGTCCTCTCCGTCGTCTATAGTCTCGGTATGGGTGAGGCCATCTACAATGACGCAGGATCATCTTCAATGTCGACAAAAAGAAAGGGACTTCTGTTAAAAGGATCATCGATGGATCACTCTTTACCGATGAGGCTGTTGGCAGCTCTGAAGAACAAAAATCTCTTATCGACGGCAGCCTTGTCATTGACAGCAGCCTCGCCGTCTACGGTAGTTTCATCGACGAAGCTGAAGACTATGGACACTGATCATGCTACCGAAGTTGTTATACCCACGCGTCCCCGGTACTGATGCCGGGGCCTTATTTGTGAACCCCATCATGGCACCTCTGCAGTTATGCTAATAACAGTTACTATTTACCATACTTGAAACTCTGTGGGTGATAGTGTATCCTACGGTTGATCGATACCTGTTTACTATACCCAACCCCCCATTATTGAACTATCTACTACTTGCATATATCAATTAAGCCAAGGTGAAGCTCAGTATTGTCTGAACGAAACGCGTTGGCTGGAGCCTATCTTATGACATTGTCTGAATAAAGGATTTCAAACACTAAGGAACTTTGTCTGTTTACATCTTTTGAATATACATTCCAGTGGTGCACCTCTCCACTCTCATCCATTCCTTGATCTGCCTTGCAGTTTGCACCCAACAATGTCAGGTGCAGGAGTTATTTGTGCACACGTCTAAAAACTCTTTAAACAAACGATTACAAAAAGGAACACAGCAGTACTGTGCAGCCTTATACGTCCACTGTTAGTTTGCCCTGCAGTAGACTACGGACACTGACCTCGGTTGGCGATCTTCGTCGACATAAGAACTGTCGACGAAAAGTTTGTTGGCGACGGTTTATTTGACGTCATCATCACCATCGTTGTTGGGCCCATCTACGGTTTTGCCTGCATCTCAGGAATATAGCTCTGACTCTGCATCAGTGGAGCCGAAAACTGCCTGTGACACTGTTTTGTCAGCTACAGTTCCTCAATATAAGAGAAGAGCTTCAGAGAAAGTGATTTTACCTATTCACACTTCTCCAAGTAAGGTATCCCCTGTCGACTGCCAAATGGGGTAGGACATTTCCCCTTTTATTGAAATGTTGCCTGAGGACTCGAAATCTGAGGCAGTGAGAATTCTTCCGGAGGGAGATAGGATCTCTGCTGAGATTATTGGCTACGCCGTGGATGCTTCTTCAACAGGTTTCCATCAATTGGCTGTGGTGGCGGTCCAGAGACATCAAGGCTGGTTACATTTTTTTAAAAACTTTCTTTATTGATTTTCAAAATAATACAAGGCTGGTTAAGAGTTACTTCTTTCTGGCAAGTAGCTCAGACAAAAATCATTGATATGCCTTAGGATGGCGAATCCCTATTTGGTCAACACATTTACGAAGCCCTTCAAACTATTAAAAAAGATACAGATACTGGAAGGGCCCTTGGCACACTGCAATTCAAGAATCAGCCCTTTTGTGGAGCCACAGAATGTGGCTCATCTTCCTTTCGGGGAGGTTACAGTCAATACAAGCAGTACCAGCCGTATCAAGGTCAATCTTGATATTCATCATCTCAACATCAGCAGTCATACAAGCAACCTCCTGTCGCTTCCTACAAGTACCATAGAGGCAAGACAGCCTCAGAGGCAGAGTGAACACCCAAAATCAGTGACAAAGGCACAGTGCCAGCCACAGTTCCCACCAATCCAACAAGATTGGTGGAATAATTTCCTTTTTCCTTCCCGAATGGTCTACAATAACAACAGACAGATGGGTTTTTAGATATAGTTTCCAACTGTCACACTTTGGAATTTCAAAAGATCAGTCCAAATTGCCCACCCAGAGGTCCTCCTCCTCCTCCTCCTCCTCATCTAAAAGAATTGTTATCTCAGATAAAGATAATGTTACTCAAAGGAGCCATCGAAGTGATACCAGGTATGCAGAGAGGAATAGGATTTTACTTGAGAATTTTCCTCCTAAGAAAGAAGTTGGGGAACGGTGTCCTATCTTGGACCTTCGTGGCCTTAACACATTTCTAAAAAAGCAATCCTTCCGTAACTTACCTGTTCAGGAGGCGCTTCAATTAGTAAATCAGGAAGATGACATGATTACCTTAGACCGTCAGGGCGCCTATTTACATATCCCCATTCTCCCCAAGCACAGGAAATTCTTATGCTTCAGAGTGGCTGGCAGGGATTATCACTCCTAAGTTTTACCATTTGGCCTTTGTTCAGCGGCCCGGGTGTTCACTAAGGTCCTAGCACCTGTGGCGTCCCACCTACGACAGGCAAGAATTCAAATCTTCCCTTATCTGGACGATTGTCTCATAAAAGCGAAATCCTTCGCAGTGGCAAACAATCATACTCAGAGATGTCTCTCTCTTCCAGTCCTTGGGTCTCCCCATCAACCTTCCAAAGTCTCAGTTAATTCCCTCAAGAGTAAAAACTTTTTTAGGAGCAACCTTAGACACTCACCAGGCAAAGGCCTTTCCCTCGCAGAAAAGGCAAGAGAAGATTCGCAAACTGGCGGCTATACTCCTTGTAAAGAAGTCCACTTCAGTTCGGACCTACAAATCGCTTCTGGTAATGTTGTCCTCCTCCATTCCCCTCATTCCCAACTGCCGCTTCCGGATGAGGCCCTGGCAAGAAGAGCTAGACAGTCAGTGGCTACAAATATCCGGGAGCTTCGAGGATATTATAAAGATAACACCTCAGATGAAGGAGGCACTTAAATGGTGGACCCACATCCTGAACATAGCCGCAGGCCAGTTGTTCCTAATAGATGCTCCAAATTACATAATTACGACCGATGCATCCCTAGAGGGGTGGGGAGCATATCTGGAAGGGTTGACAATCAATGGCAAATCGGACAACCAGCATTGGTCTTACACATAAATCTATTAGAGTTAAAAAAAAATATTCCTGGCCCTGAAATCCTTTCTCTTAAAAATTTCAGGAGCATCAGTTTTAATTCGGACACTCAATACAACACGTATGCACTAACTAAAAAAACAAGGAGGGACAAGATCAACTACGCTATCCCTACAGGCCCAGCAAATTTGGGATTGGACAATTCAGCACCAGATAACATTAACAGCGGAACATGTTCCAGGAGTGGCCAATATCCTGGCGGATTCCTTGAGTAGGTCAGAAACAACCAACCACGATTGGGAACTCCACCAGCTGGCGCTGGATCGCATCTTTCTGTTGTGGGGCAAACTGAAGTTAGACGTATTTGCAACCAGTCTGAACAGCAAATGCTTCTTCTTCGCCAGCTGGCTACCCCAACAGGGATCGTGCGGGAATGCGTTTTTCATAAATTGGTCACCGATTTATGCTTACACTTTCCCTCTGATTCCTTTAATCCCAAGGGTGCTACGGAAGGTGAGGAAGGAACCTTGCCGAATACTACTCATAGCACCCAGGTGGCCTCACCAGTTCTGGTTCACAGAGCTTCTACTCCTATCGGAGTGCAAACCCAGGTTGTTACATCCAATTCAGAACTTGCTAACACCGAATCATGGCCAAGTCTACCATCTGGATCCAACATCACTACGATTATCAGCTTGACTCCTGAACACTGAGTTTGCTGACCTAACCATGCCTGCTGAATGTCGGAAGTCCTGGCAAATGCTAGAGCGCCTTACACTATAAAAGCTTACAAGCTTAAATGGAAGAGATTCTGCCATTGGTGTGCAGGTTCAGACGTACATCCTATACAATCTCTGCCAGAAAAATGACTACCTTTCTTTCTGCAACTGGATAAACCTGACCTTTCTCATTCGACTCTTAAGTTTTTCCTTGCCGCAATCTCCAGGTTTCTGCTGTATAACAGGTCACAGTTGCATTGGTCATCAAGACTTCTAAAACCATTTCTTAAAGGATTGTTTAGAATGTTCCCTCCAATTAGGCGTCCACCTCCGCCTTGACATCTCAACATTGTATTGGCACAACTTATGAAGAGCCCATTCATAGAGCAGGTTCAAATAAATTACATGGAAAACTTCTCTCTTGCTGGCTTTTACGTCAGTCAGACGAGTAAGCAACATACATGCTTTCACTATTCGTCATGCTTACCTTCAATTTTCAAAGGACTCTGTTATTTTTCGTACCAAGCCTACCTTCATCTCTAAGGTCCCATTGGATTTTCATTTAAATGAACCGGTCATATTGAAAACTTTTTTCCCAAATCCTCGAACACCAGCAGATAGACCTTTACATTACTTGGATCTAAAGAGATGTATAAAATTTTACTTTCAAAGTCCACCAGCATCCGCAAGACTGATCAACTTTTTGTGGCTTATGGTAAAATTAGAAAGGGGAATAGCCTGGTACTAAGCAAACAATAGCACTTGGATATCATCAGCGATATAGTTTTGCCATCAGCAAGCAGGCAAACCTTCATCTTCGACAGTGAAAGCTCACTCTTCGAGAGCTTTCTCCTCTTCGATGGCTGATTTTGCCGGTGTGCCTATACAGCAGATCTGCAGAGCAGCAACCTGGTTCAGCAGGCACACTTTAGCCAGGCATTACTGTCTGAAAGCTACAAGCAATGCGGACACAGCTGTGGGACAAGCATTCTCTGTATTCTTTTTCAATGAGATGAGCCTCTTTCCTTCCTATATGTTTTGACTATTGCTTTATATTATGGATATTTCCCTTAATTTTGTGGAATCAGGCATACATTGTTGTGCACACTTGTATATTTAAATGCTTGTTTGCAGACAAATATATTTTTATATATGTAGATATATGCAAAAAAGAAGCGGAGAACTCTGGGTAGTTCTCAAGTTTAGGTGGAAAGCAGCTCCTGTTAGAGCACTCTCAACAGGAGTGACACTAGATCTGTTCACCTCAAATATCTGCTTTTCTATCAAATTCTTTAAGCATGTATATATATTTGGGATGCAATTCTCTTCTACGTACAGGATTACGTATATTTTTTTCTACTGCATGTCTTATTTGGCATACATTCCTATAATACTACTGCTATCTATTAAGATTCAAGCATGTGAATCTATGAAAAATGCCCCAATACTGGAGAAGAAAATAAGTTACTTACCTTTAAATAGTGGTTCTTCAGTATTGGTATCTTTCATAGATTCACATGTGAACCACCCTCCTCCCCATAGAGGCTCGCCTGATTATTTTAGATACTTATATTGCACTTGTGCTCGAAAATCTGAGACTCATTTCGACGACTGGGGATGATTCAAGCATGTGAATCTATGAAAGATACCAATTCTGGAGAACCACAGTTTACAGGTAAGTAACTTATTTTCTTCCACGTGCTGCTGAATCACAGGGCGCTCATGCGTTTTCACATAAGTCTATACTGAGTGTTGGCTGATGGTTTTATTTAACAAATAATGACAAAATGAAATGTTTGTTAATTATTTACCTAATTAGGTTAGCTTTTATATGCAGTTATAACTTGGTGATTTTCGATTAATATTGAAAATCTTAATATGTACATAGACTCTTAATATATTACACTTTTTCACATCACTGATTAACTTTCTATTCCCACTACCTTGCAAAGATAGTTACTTTCCATTGCAGAAAATTCCGAGCTGTAGACACCCCCCTTCAGACACACGCAGAACACAGAACAGTGCATTTTGACCACCCTAAAAGAGTCATCTTGTATTCATATAACGCAGCAGTGCTGGGGAATTCCTGCCCGCATCAACCTTTGATGCCAGTTCCAGACACATCGGTCTCAATAGGTTATTATTTACTCCCCCCTGTCAATTGGTACATCCTCGTAAGGTATGCCATTACCTATAGAAACATCTACTGAAGTAAACACTACTAAGTATGGTTCCCAATTCTTTAACCACATTTAGCAGATCTCTCAACAATCCCACCCCACTTGCCTCTCTTTACACATATAGTGGTCCTAGAATTCTATAGTTGATTGATAGAAGCCATGTTATCTACTAAATTCTATATAACTACTCCCTCCCACTTCTACAGGGTACTTTGTAGCAATTAAGTCCTCACGTTCACACTTGCCTAACGTCAGGACATAAGCATACAAACTATATCAATTATGCTATTCACAATGTACAGATGGAGCGAATTAGCACATAGATCCTGTCCACAGCACACATTCACCAGTTACCATTCCTAAGTGACACTACAGATTCAATCATAGTGTAGACCCACAGCCTCGAAACAGTATCAGTAGCATTCTTTAGAATGCTATAATTTCTGAGCACATCATAACCTACAGTGGCCAGGCTAGTTATGTAACTCCCAGGCCTTGTAATCAGCGCATGGCTGTTTTAATATTGACACACTTGCCTACTTGTTTCTGTCCCATACATATGTAAGGTGATGGACCACCTAAAATATTTGGATATTGGAACTGCAGAATATGTTATAACAGCTGTGTAGCTACGGCAAATCTGTTAAAATGTTCTAGGAATGTGTGCTAGTATGCCAGAACTGGCTGCTGTTTCACTTTCCCTTTTAACCTTTCCTTAATTGTATTTGTATTAACTCTGTTTTACAGACTGACAGGCACGGTTCTCACCTTACTGTAGCCTCATTAACCAGACTGTCAGAAAATAAGGCAATAGAGTTGGAAAATCAGCTAGAGCGGAAACCAGATCCACGTTCTTCCATTTCTACTTTTGGAAGAACGTGTATTTTCTAGTACTCTTAATTTTGGGGTGCAGCGTATGGCTACAAAAAAGTACTCCATCCCCTCCTAATGAAGCTAGATTAGGTTTAGAGGGCAGAACTGATCATAGTAAAATGTTTTGCTCATGGAGAGGCTATTAACTGAATTGATTGATGTTCCTCAATTGGAAACCCCCAAGTAGGAATTTTGTCAGCAGCAGCACTAAGACACCAATTCATTAGTGGCTGCCTCTAAACCTGGGACACTAACGCAGATGAAGTCATTTTCTTACTGTCCGGAAACGCTTGTGGCACCTTCTCCATCTTTCCAGGCATAGAAATGGTTTTAATAACCACAACCTTACTATTGTCTCCCCCCCCCCCCTTTCTTCTTCCTGGGTACAGAAGTCTCTCATGTCACTGATAAGGCATTGGGTACTTAAATGCTGTATTAAAATACAATAAAGTATGATCAGAGCATTCTAAAGAGCCCAGAGCATAAAGAACTTTACTAAATTATAAAACAAGGAAACCGCCTCAATCCTAAAACCAGACACAAAAGGTAAGTATTTTTTGGTTTAAGGACTACCTTACGTTGTACTCCCAGGATTACAGTCTTAACCCGTAGGTAGCTGAGAGAAATTTAAATCCTCCTCTAACTCCCTGACGTAGAAGCCCTAATCAATATGTGGCAAATGTAGCAAATTGCAGGAAAGTTGTCCAGCCAGTCAAAATGCATGTACGTATGGGAAATTGTCGACTCCAGTGTGTGACAGATTAGTTACTCCTGGAAAAGAGGGCTGGCCACCAACTACAACCGGGAGATTCGGAATATACCAGAATGGTAATTGGAGACTTGAGCATGGCACGTTGAAAGACGTTAAAAGAGGCATTAATTATAGTAAGTGCACAACTAAATGATCTATATATCTGATATGGAATTGAGACCCGAAATACGGTTCAGAATTGACGCCTTAGTCTGATGCTGCTCCTACTCCTATCTACATTTCCTTTACATTTATATTTTTTACTTTAAATACATAACGTTGCATACTAGCCAAATGTTAAGCTAGAAGAAATGCAGCCAATACATACAATAAATGGACAATTGTCAACTTGTTTTACTGAAATGATCAGTCTGGTTGCACATTCTCAGATGCTCTCTCATATACTGTGGCTACTACAGATACATTTACAGATTCATACAGGATGAAGCACTTTGAAAGGAGGGGTTTCGAGTTCAGGCTCCTCTGCAAAACCTACATTACACAGCACTTGAAAAATCTGCAGTCCTCAGATGTGGCTCTTCATTTGAACAAATGTTTGCAATTATCCTGACAGATGGAAGACATAAAGAGCAACCAAGTGGTACAGAGGGAGGTTTGGAGCAGGAGGTAATAGTCGCCGAATTTAAAGATTGAAGAGCAGATTCAGGAGGTGGAGGAAAGGATACCTGTTCTACACGTTGCCACTACAAATCAAGCTGAAGAGTCTGTAAAAGCTCTAAGAAAACTGTGTTCCAATAAGAAAGACCTTAAGAATATGTGCTCCTTGACTTCCAATGGCTGGTATGGATCCTAAAATGAAGGGAAGGACTCCTATAGGACAGCTTGAATCCAATCCAGCAAATGCCACACCTCTGAAGGAAAGAAATCATTACTTTTTTTAATATCTTGGGCACATTGAAATCCATTTAATGGTCCCCAAGGCTGCAGTCTGCTCACTTTCTATTCTTTTATTTTTTTGGACTACAATATTGAGACAATTTTGAGGAACTATTAGTTGTTGTGAACAATCTTAACTGATTGAAGGTACTCATACTAGATGTTTACAGCTGGCTTAAATAGTCCTGCTGCTTCCCAAGTTGAAACATATGTGTGTGTGTGTCTGTCTGCCCGACATTAAAATGCTAATCTAAAGCACCGAATTTTGGGTCCGTGTCTGCTTGCCGCAATTCTGTGGAGTGGTGAAGGCAGCGTTCCTGATATATATATATATATATATATATACATATATCTATATATATATATATATATATATATATATATATATATATATATATATATATATATTACAGTAGTAAACCTTTACCTACATGTGGTCTGTGTCCGTATATCTGAGTGGATTTGAAGTGACGACGGCGAGCGTGATATCTATATCTCATCACAATATGGCCCAAAAAGCAACACGCTCAACAGCTGGTGCCAGAGTGCGGGTCTGACCAATGCCCCAATACTCAATGAGATACAAAGGTACGATGCACTCCTGCAAGTTCCATTTTAAAGCCTTTATTACGCAAGACAATTGCACCGACACGTTTCGAGCAATCTGGTCTTTGTCACGGTTGGTGAGTCCCTCGTCAGTTTCAATTGTTATAGTACAAGTCCATGTTGTCCTCAATGAGGCATTATGTGATATGTGGTTCCAAACCCAAAGCAGTTCAAAATAAACAATTGAAATTAATACAACTGTATCAATGTGTACTGTGTGCGCTTCATCAATCAGTCAATCAATCAATAACATGTAAAGCGTGACTATTCACCCATAAGGGTCTCAATACCGTATAAATATTTACTACATGTGTTGTATACAGCATAATCCGCAACAATTTCTTCATCACAGTGTACTTAATATCTCAATTTAAAATGTCCCTATCAGAGGCAGTCAATATTTTTTGATACAGGTTATAATTTTAAAGTCTTAAGTTGTTGTTTACATCTACTTTAATTAGTGTTCAGTCACAAACGCTGTAATGTGGGGGCTTTGAAACTAAACTTCCTGTAGTGCAGCATACCTTTTTATCTAATTAAAATATATATATTTAGATCTATCTCTTACTGGCGGTCGCCAGTAGGTAGTTATAGTTAGGATCTAGTTTCCATAGAAGAAGCATTTTTTGTTTTGCAAAGAACTTTGGCGCCGTTTGACGAATCTTCAAAACACTTTCAAAATTACTTTGTCACTCAGTTCAGCTGCTGTTTGTAATGTTTGTTGGTGATTCGTCAAGCAGGGTCCGAGAAAAAGAGTGGGGGGGATCTGAAAGCGTGTTTTCCCCAAGCAACTTCCCATAGGGATTTTAGAAATGACTCCCCTCCGTTCAGTAGTTGTAAATTTATGAACAAATGAAATACATTTAAATATCTAGGGACATGAATCCTCTGCAGATCCGACAGAGCTCATGCTGAGAAGTGATTTGCTGCCTTCAACTGAGAAGTGCTAGCAGCCATATTGAGACTCTGACTTATCCAAGTCCATAGAAAAAAGGCAAAAAAAAGAGGGGGGGCAGGGTAGGAATACCCTGACACCCTAGGCCACGGTCTGCAGCATTTGTTTTCTCTGCTCTCGCCCCCCGTATGGACCATGCCCCAGAGGGAAGTATCTTTTATAATCGGGAAGCGCATGCGGCCCTCCTCCCCGGGCCGATTTTGGCATCAGGGACCCCATTTCCCAGGTGATTTTACAAATGGGGAAGGGGCCATATGCCTTTTGGGCCAATTTTGACCACATGGACCACACCAATATGCTAAATTGTAAGGGGGACTGCAATCTACCCTGGGGACCCCATCCCCTAGGGCCCGGTCGTGCAGGACCCTCCCCCCCCCCCACCCCCACACGAGACATTAATGGGCCCCCTGGACCCCATCCCCCAGAGCCAGATCCAGGCTCCTGCTATGTCCTAGAGTACCCGTACCTGGGACATAGCGTATTTGCGCTCACTTGGCAGGAGTAATTTTAATGCTTCCGCTAAGCGAGAACAAACAGTAAGTCCACTCTCAGCGGGCGGGAGTATTAAAAATGCTCCCACCCGCTGGGAGAAGACTTTTTATCTTGGGCAGGGAAACAGATAAAAAATTGCTGCCTCACGCAGGGAGCAGCATTTTTGGGTGCTCCCTGTGTGTAGGAGGAGTGCTGGCTCCTGCTGGAGAGGGGAAGCCGGCAAAAGCTGTGGGGCATTTGGGCACCAACGTGGCCCCCAACAACCAGATACGGGGTGTCCTGGGTGGGGCCAGGGCACCCACCATTGACTGGCTAGGCCCTGGGGGATGGGGTCTCCGGGGCCGAAATCGACCCCACCACTTGCAGTAATTGGCTGGGCCCAAGGAGGGGGGTCTGCGCATCCCCTCATTTTTAGGTCTCGGTTTGGCAGCGCGCATGCGCTGTCTCTCCGAGACAATTTTATTTATTTATTTGCGGTTTTTGTAGAGCGCAACACTCATCCCTTGGGATATCACGGCGCTTATACCAAATAAGGACTACTGATGGCGTATGCTGAGATGTTAAAGATTGGGGAAGACTGTATGACTATGTCATACATTCACCCCAGTACAGTACATTGTTCTGAATTCTGTCCATCAACTGTTGTTTTTGCTTTTGTCACCCCGAGTGGGATGGGTATGCTCAGACGTGAGTCCCATGCTCTCCACACCACTGGAGTCAAGCTATCCTGGCTGAAGACGGCTGATAGCTAGAAACCGGTCCTTGGATGCTTGATTCCGGTCCAGGAAAATCATTGCTTGGCAATTCGGGCTGGACTGTTCCCATGAGGCACAGGGTCAAGGCTGATTTGCATATGGCCATGTCTGAACTGGGTTGGTGTGGAGTGAAAAAAAGCGATGGATTTAGGCCCAGATCTCTGTACTGGGGTGAATGTATGACATTTTTCTGCATTTTGTCCATCAACTGTTGTTTTTGCATAAATAATGCTGGCAGCCTAACCTAAAATAATATCCATTCCTTTTGTTCCTTGCTGATAAGGAAAGTATTTTTGTGCCGAAGGTAGCAAACACCTACTAGGGAAGATAGGATAATACATTCTCCGTTATAAATTTCGAATGCTTAGAGCTTGCTGCAGTGACGTTAACTTATCATTTCAGATCTACAGTCGGCGCAGAATGCTGGTAATTAAGATGTGTTCCGAGGGGGCAGGCGTGTGCACGTTTTAAATGCTCGCATGTTATCAATGGTCAGGTGGTACACAAGCTGCCTGGCGCCTAAATACTGCCCATACTGTTCTGATAGTAAGATGTGGGTTTTTGGTACCTGGTCTGAATGCATGCTTTATTCATAAATTTTGTTTTATGATTGGTGTTTGGCTTCTTAGTCCCGCCTCCTGAGGTAAATAACAACTGTTAATGTTTTTCAGTTTCATAATCACCCATGGATCGGAATCTCTGTGCAAAAACAACCATGATCTAATTATTTAGAGGGCCACACCTATTGCAGTGTGTTCAACAAGAAACAGTAGTTTTAACAAATGCATGTTGAGCACACATTTACATTGAGTGAAGACACATGGGAGATTTATTGCGTAGATAATCTTTGTGAAACACAGATGATAGCTGCTTACCTGTTAAATCAAAGCACGCACCTCTCTCTCCTAACTTGCCTTGACACCTTGAAATTAATAAAGTAGCGGCGCCTCTTCAGCAACTAATGCAAACAGGAGTATGTAAAAAATGTGTTCCTTCAGGGCATAGCACCGAACTACTCAAAAGAAACTAGCTGTTTTCACAGTATGTCAATAGGTCTCGCATTTACGCGACTTTGAGCTATTGACATTGTAAATGACATTGCTTTTTATTGTTTTTGATTTTAAAACCTAAATAAAAGGCATTGCCGTTTACAATGCCAATAGCTTAAACTCCCGTAAATCCGAGACTTATTGCATTGCAAATGTTTGTTCATAGTGCAGGCCCCGTAGGAGGGAGTCCCTGGGGCCAACATTGCCCCAGGGAGGGGGGACTGCACGCCCCCCTTCAATTTGAACAACCTACTGAGCCCCGGAGCATGAGGTCACTTGGGCCAAAGTGACCTGGGAAGGGTGGCCTAATGTCTCTCGCATATTTGATGCAGACGAGATTGGGTCCTCCGGGCCAAAAGTGGCTTGGGAAGGGTGGCCTAATGTCCCCCGCTCCCCCTCATTTTTTCATCCAGACGAGATGGGGTCCTCTGTGCCAAAAGTGGTCTGGGGATGGGGGGGCCGCATGCCCCTGTCCCCATTTACTATATGGATGGCCCCTGGGGCTCTAATTCGCCTGGGGAGGGGGATGTGTGCTACCCTTCTGGGCTGCTGCACGTGGGAGGTTGGCCGCTTGGCCTAGCCACCAGCCAAGCCCTGCATCCAGCGCCCCCCACTCCGCCGAGCACAGTCAAAGGCAACACGCAGTGCTGTGTTGGGTGCCTGAATTAACGTGAGGTAATAAAATATTACTGACATTAAAAAATTAAATTCAATGAAAAAAACAAAGGTTACAGCGACTTTATAGTTAGGAAATAGTATTAAATAAACACCTTGAAAATTCACTTAAAAAAGCAAAGTGTACAAGGACGTTATAGTTAAGTTCATATTTTACACACACAACATCATAGAAAGTCAGCAGTTATAGTTCTACTTATCTCAAGAAACTATAACTTGTGCCCTAAGTAACTAAACTCCCGTCCTCACCATGCATAGCTAATTACCCCACATATTACATCATTAATGACATCTTCTATGACATCATTGATAATATCGGTGCAACATTTGCTGTAAAATCATTGATGAGAAAATTGTGCATGGCAGAGGTGCGAGTTAGTTACCTTAGGGCACGACTTATAGTTTCTTGACATAACGAACTATAGAATTTCTATGGTATTGTAGAATTTCTATGGTATTGTGCGTGTAAAATCTGAACCTAACTATAATGTCCCTGTAACCTTTGTTTTGGTTTTTGAGTGAATTTTTAAGGCTTTTTTTAAAATGTGTATAAATATATATATATATATATATATATATATATATATATATATATATATATCACAAAGTTGTTTTTTCTGCAAAGCTTTCCCTGCAATACACAGTTTCCTTCATCCAATGAGCAATGTTAGTAGATCCCTAAAGCGAGAACATTGATGGTATTGGATTCAGGTAAACATGATCAAATAGGGGAGGGGAAGTTATCTGAATTCCGGGTGTAGGAATGGTTGATTGCCATTTCTTAATAAATCTGTTTCTGAATTGAATAGGATCTTTTTTTGATTGAGCAGATGGAGTGGTGGGCTAAAAACCTTCCCAAGCAGTTGCCATTCCCTTGATGGCTCGAACATAGCAACAGTTAATGATGTGAAGAGCCATTGTTAGGAGTGGTGGTTAATTCATTTGATAAAAATAATTGCCTCGCCAAATTATTTTAAGGCACTACCATGTTGTCTTTTTTTGATAAATAGAATAACACACTCCTTCTTTTGGGATGGTAAGCGCAGACGTGTTAACAGGAAAATGTTATTCCGTTCCCTTTCTGGGTGGAAGGCATGATGCTGCTCTTCTGTTCGTGCATGGCTTTACAGAGTAGTGCAACATACTTGTTATAATACATTCGTCTTTTTCGTTCCTAAGCCATACCCTCTGTGAGGATTCTTATTTAGATTTCACAAAACCCATCATATGAATAATACATAATTCAGTCGTCAAGAAGTTATGCGTTGTTTTCAAGACCATCATTGTAGAAATGTGTGTTACTTAAACTGCATAATTTGAAAACTGTGTGATAATCTTACATCTGAGAAGATGAAATATTCTCTGGCACTTCCAGCAGTACGGCACCATATGAAATATAGGAGGAGGAGCTCTGTTGAATCTGGGCAATAGGAAATATTATTTTCTGATGTACAAGCAAAGTATGGAATCTCTCAGGCATGCCTCCATTTTACATATTTACAGCTCCGATTCTTTATTGCAGCATGCAAGGGAGCGTTGTGGGTATAGCAGAGACACATGGAAGTGGCAAAATGATGTACACTTTAAAAAAAGTATCTTCCAAATCTACACCATATTAAGTCTTCTCTGCAGTGGGAGGGTCAAGATATACAAGAACGTTGAAGGGCGAAGTAGCTATAGAAATTGAGGAAAGGTGTAGAGGATTATGCACATCAGTGCACTCAAAATATAATGGCTTCAATTGCCAACGTATAGATATTTTGTGTATTAATAGTATAGTGTGCCCCAAAAGGGTTTCATAAAAGGCATATGTGCATGCAATGTTGTCTTTCAGGGCAAATGTTCTGGACTTGCAACGATTGGGTATATTTTGGAAGGCTATGTTTGGGTTAACAAGGAGCATGATGGGGAGAGAACGGTACACCCTTTAGCATGTATTGATGTGTTGTGCAGGGAGTAAACATCAGAGGGATTTTTTTTGATGACGTGTCTAACTGCATTTGCGAAATTAAACTTCGATGGTATTCTTATGTTCCTTGGTAACCAGAGTAATCCTATTCACACACGAAAGGAAGAAAGGCGGCCATCTTTTTCAGATAGAGGTGAATAACAGAAGAGAATCGTCGAAGCCGTTTCTTTAAAAAAAAAAATTTGCAGTTTTAGAGGAAAAAACGTAATTTTATTAGAGAATACCATGGTGCTTTGCCACAAAAGGAAACTATTAGCGGTAGCAGGTTGATTGTGTGTACAGTAAAATATATTTTTCACACCGTACTTAAGTAGAGGGCTTTTAGATGATACAAGAAGAGAAAAAGATATAATGTTACTGGTAAATTATTGTTTTAATCGTTTTACTTTTGACGCTTATTTGCAGAAAATATACTTTCATTTTCAGTTATTTCAGAGGCAAAATAGTGCGTGCGCTAATGCAACGAACAGTTAGCTAGTTAACAAAGTTAATTTTAGTGTATGACTAAACGATACAGATTTGAAGTCTTACTACATACAAATCGTAATACCCAAATAATTCATAGTCTTAAATGAAACGGACATTATTTTTTAAATTGTGCGGTCATAACCGGGTTCTACAAATGTTTGTCGATACATGGTACAGTATGAAATGTATCTTAAAGGTGTGATATCGTATTTGTGTTAGGCAGGAAGCTCTTTGTAACATTTCTAAGTGATCACGGAAAAAACATCCAATTCATTACAACGCATTTCGAAAGCTACTTTAAAAATGTAATCTCCATTTGGATATAATTAAAAAGAACTATCAGATATTCGGTGACAGCTGCTGATTTGTGTCAGTCTGGGAACCGAGGGGATTTCTTAACCCGGCTCATGCTTGCGGGGTGGGGAGGGCGGGCAGGGGAACAAAGCAGGACGAATTGTCACCAAAATACAAATCTTTTATTTATCGTCGAAGTCGTCTTAGTAGAAACCCTAACACGTTTCTCAGTAGGACTTATCGCGAGCATATAAACAAAGCAGGACCTTTTCGTGCATCAAATATTATTTTTGTACAAGTTTAAACAGAAAGTCGCGACGGTTACTTTTATTAGCACGGAGCGTACTTTAGATGGCTGCCAGATGCAATTTTATCAGTTGTGTGTGATATAAAAAGCAAGTTGGACGATTTTATCTGTCCCCTCTTGATGAAATTAATTCAAAAAATGAATGTATCTGGAACAGAATATTTGGCTGCGTGTAATCCAGCTGCGTTTTCGTCAGAAACTTAATAGGTCAATTTTGTTCAATTGTTTTTTTTTTTTATTCCTGGCTAGTGCGTTACTTCTGGTCCCTTTAGCACTTCACAATCGGTGTTTGTTTTCTGTGTGCTGTGCGCTAAAGTGGCTCGTTGTTTTTGGGAGCAGTGTCGGCTATATTCTACGACCGAACAAACATCTGCGACCAGATGTGCGGCTAATTAAAGTTGGTTTGTCGTGGTCTTTTCTAGCCGCTTGAGTTGCCGCAAATATACTGTTCGTTTTGATCTTTGAGTTATTCTGCCATTCTCTTCAAAGCGTTATCCCTGCCAGCGTTATGGGGGCGGTTATCATTCTACAGTGCCTAGGCTCAGTGTGTTTTTGAAACATTGTAGCGCTCGGCGTAAAACTTTTACAAATCTGACCCTTGCGTTCCGTGAAGTGCAACAGCCTTAACTGTGAATACAAGGATAGCTTCCTCTTCAAAAAGACGCAGTCACAATTTAGTATCATTCCATGTTTAAATGTCAAGGTGCAACTGGTTACATTTAGTAATCGTGCACTGAATTTCTCAAAAATCACTCGGGGAAATGGCACTGGTGAGGAAATGCGGTGTGTACGGGGCTTGTTTCACTCAATTGTCGGCATGCTCCACGTTTCTGTTTTCAAGCGCCTGCGGTATGTTCCTGTCACTAATTGTTATTTAGCGCGTTAGCCGGAAAGATAGAATTTACCTGAAACACATTTTCATTTGGTTGATTTAAACATAGACATTTGTTGTAGTTTATTGTTACAGCTAGTGTCAATTTAAAACAATGCGGTTCAGTATTGTCCGGAGAAAGTACATTTAGAAAGTCACGACTTCATGTTGCTAATTTATTAGCGTCACTGCTTTGCCGACAACTCTCTTAATAATAATACCCGCTCTACTAATAAATCTTTGTTTCCAAAAGCCACAATAACGTTAATTTAAAACGCAGCCCTTGCCTCGGATTAAATATACATAGGTCTTGGGACGGCACATCCACTTCTCTGGGCGTTAGTCATTAGACATAAAATAAATAGGTAGATTGCGGGAATTAGTTAACGTTCACCGGGCTGTCTGCAATGTGTAAGATACTTTTAACGCTTTATCCGCCAGCGTTCTATTGGTCACGGATTCTCAGAATTTTCGAGAAAGAAATATGTTCAACCGGAATTTAACAAATGTATTAGGTAGTTATTTGCGCTTACTGTTTAAAGTCTTATAAAACACAAGCCGTTTATCCATGTGTACCACAACTATTGTGATGCTAAGTAGTGTCTGGAAAAATTAAAAAATAACCCCCTTTAAAAGTCTCTTTTAACTAATGCAGTAATTGCAACCAGAAAGGCGGTGTCTTTTTCCCCCCCCCCCTTTGTCGCGCCAAATTATACATTTTAACAAGTTCTCCCGAGACTATTAAAGTGTATTAGTTTACATCACACGTGGGTCCGCGGGGAACGGCTGCGTGCACAGATGCAGCAGGCTTGGCAGCTCGGCGGTGCGCGCCTTTTAGTTTCTTCCCAGATCCTGTGACCCGGTGCAACCTTTGCTCTGCCTCTCCCGGCAAGGGCTGAAGGGAGCCCGAGCAGGTGACTGATGATCACTGTCAATACAGCCCGCAGACAATATGCGAATCAGTTTAGCAGCCGCCTACCCTCCCCCTCCTCCCAGGAGCCAATGCAAATAGGCCCTCGCTGATTGGCCGAGGCGCCGGGCCTGCGCCGGCAGCGTGGTCTTTGTTATCGTCTCCATCTCCAACACGGTAATCGCTGCGGGCTTGTGAGGGAAGCAGAGCTCCACGGGAGGAGTTCCCTCTTTTAATATACACATCACCGCAAAAACAGGATTTAGGGAAACCGTTCCCAGGTAGGAAGCGATTTCTAATGGGCAACTTTATTAATACAAATGTTAGCGCCTCTGTACACGCTTCATAGATTCTGTTAGTATGCTTTTTTTTCTCCTCAAGGGAGTGCTTTAGAATTCGTGTTTTTCCGAAAATGCCGTTTTTTGTACTTTTGCAAATGGAAAAATCGGAGCAGTTGTGTTATTGTGCCGTATTCTATAAAGAGTTTAGTTCGAATTAATCGTACATACTGATGCATTCTAGCTTTGCGATTGTTACTTTAAACTTTGGCTGGGGGATGGTGTTGCAGCTTGCATGCACACGAGGAAACGTGGAGCGATGTTTGTCAGCTACCAGCACAGTTATTTTAATGAGTAGTTATGTAGACGTGTTTCTTGTTGAACTTTATTAAAATGGTGCACAATGCACATGCATAGTAACTTTACCGTATCAGTCTGGTGTCTTTTATTAATGCATTTTAAGCACATGTGGTATAATGTTACTTTTAAGGAAACATTTGCTGTTTTTGGACGGAGAGAATCGCGCACAATTTATTGTTGAACCTAAAGCCTATTCAGACTAAAATGCTGATCTCCTGTGAAATATGCGTCCAATTTAGGGCCCTTGACATGATTTGCAGTCTTTTTGTGCTCATGTCCGAACACTCGTTAAGAACATCGTATTTCTTAAACTGATACATGAAACCCCTATGGAGGCACCCTGTTGAGCTCCGTAACAAACGATTTGATTTTCTGATAATTATTTAATGTGCAAAGTTACTGTGCAATTCACTATTTAATTTGAACAATCAGTCTAAAAGAAAATGTGCTTTTTATCGATTGTTAATTTAGTTTGTAGTGTTACACAACATTATCCCACCTCTTGTCAGCTGAGTGTATTCATTGACTTGTTTTCTCAAAGTACCTCCAGCTATACTTGACTACTCATATACGCTATTTCAAGGGTTTTCAGTAACCTCTAGACTTTCTGGAGGTTTTTGTTTATAAACACGTGTTAATAGCACCGTTGACGTCTCTGATTAATTACTGTGTATGAAACCGTTGTTTTTGAGTGCTGAAATTCTGCCTGAAGAAAATTAAAACTTAAGTTAACTTTTCTGGGAAGTACTGTACGTTTACCCACAAATCCCTGTTGGTAGCAGTGGTTAAAAACAGCTGCACTTACTGTCTTAGAACTCATTTCAGACCGGTCTTGGAAATAATGCTGCATCCTATGTGGGCATGACTCACCCTCCCAATGGACTTGTATTTCAAAACGCTTTTGCTTGGTATGAATTGTAGATGCGAGACCATGTTTATGATGTTCTTTTGTAGCTCCATACCATACTTTTGTAGTTAAGCTCCCAGTGCCTTTTAAGATGTGTTCACACTTGTTCTCAAATGTCTTATGTTGGCATGTTTTGAAGCAGCGATTTTGCTGTACAAAATTCATTTTTTTCCAGTGACTGCTTGTGAGAGATTTAATTTAGTCTAGGAGTGTAAAGGGAACTACTTCCAGTATTGTCTGGTCCCCTTTGTCTACTTTTCTGAGTCTTTTTTTGTGTCCTTGTGCATTTTTTCTGTATGTGGCATCCAGCATTGTCCTTGCTGGAAGACACGTTGGCTGATCAATAAGGTGGGGCTATGTCGTCTCATGAGTCCTTCAGTGAAAGAGGTTGGAGTGAGACACTGATTACTGCACAAGCAGTTCTTTAGGAGAGATAATAATCTGAACACAGCAGATCCTTATTCATTTGGACATGTGGCTATGTGCTTTTGTGGCAATTTCCACCATAGTGCATTGTAACTGAAATTTGTGTGGTGCCCTTTCTGCCATTAGTGTGGCCTTGTAGCACTGTCTGTTGTATGGGTCATACATACCCAAGTAGGTCCACAATTTCCATTGAAGGTTAAGTCTTAGTTGATGTTTGATATCATTCGGATATTGTGTTCTGGTTATTCATTGAGGTATTGAATAGATTCAGAGAGTTGTTTGGAGGGCCTTAATGATTGGTTGCACGCATTGTAGGTCAATAACCTAACAGTGCCCGGCAGCTGGGTATGAGTGGAGCGATATGTTGCTGATTTTGTGACTTGATTTTGCTGCATTGGACATACACAAGACGTTTGTCCAATGTGTTCTCTATTATTGCGATGGATACCCTTTTTGTGGTTAGTGCAGTGTGTCGTCATTGCACAGTGAAATAATGCGTATAGAATGCTTTGTTGAATGTTTTGATTGTAATTGTATTTATTTAGCACTTACTACCCCTAACAAGGTGTTGACGCATTTTTCATCAGGTAGCATGCTACACCGGTACCCAAAATGGATTTGTGGTCGATTAGTATAGGGAAATTTAAGTTGTTTATTTGAACTGTGGACATGTGAGACAGTTAGTTGAATTTAATACGATAAAGGAGGGAAAAGTATAGAAAGTGTTAGTTGGGAGATCATAGTAGGAAAATTAGGTTTGTGATGAGTCAAAGGAAGGGTAGTGGAGGGAAGAGTCTTGAAAGGGTTGTTAGGGAGAACTTAGTAGTACAGTGATATCTGGGATGAGTCCGAGTGGAGGTAGATGATGTATAGAGAGAGGCATATGATGAGATATAGGGTAGTGCATTGAAGATAGTTGAAGGCTCTTTTTATTTCTACAATAGGAGTAAAGTAATAAGTATTTTGGTACATAGCTACATAGGAAGGCCTACATGCATATGGAAAATAATAAAGAGAGAACACTTTTGTGTATAAAGTCTCATATGTGCATGCATGGGTAAATAGTTAGAAATGCAAACTTTCAAGTGTTGCTGTACATAAAGTTAGTGTATTTGTATTTTGTTGTTATTTTCTACAATATTTCAACAGTGAAGCATTTATAGTTATGATTATATTTACACATTGTGATAGATAAAAAAAACAGATAAAAAACAGAGCCCCATCAGCATCTAATCAAATAACATATATAACATCACACATTGTGATAGATAAAATAAATAAAGCAGAGGCCCATAAGTATTTAATTAAATAACTTGTATGTAAACTATGCAGTTACCTATGTACACGTAAGCAATAAAATACTATATATATATTTTCAAACCACAAGTAATATATACATTTGTTAAGCAGACCTATAAGCAAATATATTTTTAAACCATAAGTGGTGTGTGTGTGTATGTATGTATATATGTGTGTGTGTGTATATATATATAATATTAATATATGCGAATTAACTCCTTGCCATTTCGCCATGCGCAGCCACAACAGCACGCCACGCCAGCATAGAAGGAGACGGACCAGCCAGGTACAGCAAGATGGATTCTTTATTCACAGGATAACAGCTACGCGTTTCGGGCTGACTTGCCCTTGATCACACTATATTAATATATATATATATATATATACACACACACAAATAAATGCATATATCTAAATACATACCTATAATCAAATTATACATGTTTACACACACATGCATATGCTGTACATTTGTGTTTTTAGTATTGTGGTCATGTAAGAAAGAGCCAACTCTTGACTTGGCTTTCGAAGATAAGTTGGTTATCTGTGGATCTAATGTTTGGGGGCAATGAATTCCATAGTTTGGCTGCATGAACAGAGAAAGATGCATCACCCATGGATTTGTATGCTGGGGTTTTGAGGCGAGGTGTCAATCTGGAGCGGAGGTTCCTTTGTTTTATGTATTTGGTAATTGTATTCCTGATGAGAAGTGGCCTTGTCCCATGTATTGCTTTGTGGGTGATACAAAGCAGCTTGATTGTGGATCTTCTGGCAACCAGTAACCAATGTAGCGTCCTCAAGGCAGGGGAGATGTGGACTTGTGGCTTTACATGTAGGACTAGTCTGGCAGCATACTGCTGAATTTGTTGTAATCTTTTCATAGTAGGTAAAGTTGATCCGTGATAGAGGACATTGGCATAAAGAAGTTTATACAGTATAAGAAAGATAGTAGCTTGGATCTTGCGTGGAAGTCCTAGGTGGGGGAAGATGCATCACAGAGTTTTCATAGTAATGAAGCTTGATCTTGCAAACTCATCTGCTTGTGCATTCATTGTTAGCTTGGAGTCCATGGTAATTCCAAAGTTTTGTGCTTCAATGGATACTTTAGGAGGTGGTCTCGGGTCCTCAGGCCAGGTGCAGAGTGGTCATCATTTTTCCAATGGTCAGATGTGAGTAGATCTATCCAATGGCTCTGGAAACTAAAAAATCTTCAGTTGCCTCAACGTCTTTGGGGCGTTCCGGTTTAAGAAGTATTTGTGTGTCATCTGCGTAGCCATAGCATGTGAGCTGAAATTCATTGATCAATGCTGGTAACGACTTCATATAGATGTTGAAAAGTATTTGTGAGATGATACCCCTGCTTTTGTGAAGTACGGTTTGGATGAGAAAGGTGGGAAGTATGGATGACATTTGTTCTGTTATGAAGGTAGGATGTGAACTAGTCGAGAGCAGTCCCCTCTATGCTAGCTTCCTAGAGTCTTTGGATCTGGATAACCTGTATTGAAGGCATCTGAAAGGTCCAAGAGAATTAGTGTAGCGAGTGACCCCGTTAAGCGTCTACTCTGTTTTTAAGGTCATCTCAGGTGGCGATGAGGGCATATTCTGTGTTTCTTCCTAGACTGAATCCTGTTTGTAAGTTGGAAAGTGGGGAGTTATCTTCAATGAATTGACATCTGGGTGAATGTTGCTCTTTCTATCAGTTTGCCCAGAAACTGTCCATTTGTGACAGTTATGTAGTTTAGGCCATGAGGATCCAGGTTTATTTTCTTTAATATTGGGCATATGTGTGCCTTTTTTTTTAAAGTCTTCTGGAATGATTCCTGTAGTTAAATAATTATTGATGATTTTTCTGAGTGATGTGGCAGTAGAGGTAGTTTAAAAGAATGTTCTTGAAGGTTTGTGGTGGATTAGGGTCGGAAGGGCAGATGGCTGACCTGCTTGCTTTGACAAGATCCACAAATTCACTTCTGATAGTTGTTAGGAGGAATGTAGAGGCTGCGGTAACCTACTCCTTGAGCGGCCTGTAGGAAACAAGTTGGTGCTGGTGAATTTCCTTAGTTTTAAATGGGAGTCCAACATGTCTGATTTGGTTGTGTAATGATTTGCAGTTTGACAGTAAATTCTTGAGAAATGGGATGAGTTCTTTCTGTGCATTTAGGTTTACAAAATTCAGTGTGTATTTTGTAAAATCTTTGTTTGCACATTTAATATTTTGAACCAGGTTTAAATAGTGTGTGTGTGTGTCTATCTATCTATCTATCTATCTATCTATCTCTCTATCTATCTATCTATCTATATCCACTTTTCACCAAAATTGGGTATTTTTCCTGGCTCTTATGCTTCAATAAACAACGTTTCCAACTGAAATTTATCGTGGTGTGATTTGTGCTGGAAGGAGTGCACTCGCGCAGTTTCGCCCTTGGTGAAAAGTGGATGTTTATACAGGGTAACCTCTGACCCTGTAGTGCATCGAGACGAGAAGAGTCCCGACACTTCGGAGGAGGTGAAAAGTGGATATATATATATATATATATATATATGGCAGAAGAACGTCTTCACAGGTATTCCGACCACAGACGAAGCGAGACCCAAAATTAGTGCTGAATTTTTATTTAGTGCTCATCACCAAGCCCCATGGGGCTTGCCCCATGTGAAAGGACACATTGCTGGAGTTGCGTCACTTTTGTGACACACTCCAGCAATGCATCACTTTTGCGCTTACAGATACGTCAGAAATACTGACGTATCTGTAACTCCTTGCGACATGATGCGTCACACATTAAATATGACGCATCAGGAATGTCGCAAGGAGTGTGCACTGAGAAGTGACGCATCGCTGCTTTCACGCAGCGATGCGTCATTTCTCATAAATGAGGCCCTATGTTATTTTGGTAATTCTCATTTGAAAGCATGCCTAGTATTACACTAAAAATTATCTCTGCCTAATGTCAGTTAAAGGAAAGCTAGGTGGGTCGTAGAAGTTTGTCTTTCTAAAAATTGGGTCGTCGTTCTAAAAAGTTTGGGAAGCGACATCCTTCTGCGCTTGTAAACCAGGAATACTGTGCGAGTTCTTTTTTTTTTTTGACAGTGCACTTAACCCCTTGTGGTAGGCTGAGCTGTAAGTAATTGCTGCTGACTCGCCAGGGGACTTGCATTTTCCATCAGGCTCCTCGAGGTGCTCGGGCTGACGTCAGAGATCACCCCGGGAAACGCTCGGTTTCATTCACAAATGATGCCAGTGTCGTCGTGGGGATGACAGGCGCCGTGCTCGTGAGCAGCCTGGGGTGAAGGAAGGCATTGTGGTGACCTAATGCAGCCTACCTGACAGGCTTACCTCTACGGAAGCCTCAGAGGTGTTTCCTCACATCTGACACTCTTCCTGACACTGGAGTTGGGAGGAATCGAGGCAACCTTTAAACATCTTTCCCTTTGGAAGCTGAGACGCCCCGTCAGCAGCCGAGGGTCCCGTGTGACCCAGATGGAGAAGCCACTCTCTCTCCTCTTCCGGCGATGCGAGGCTGGGGACGGCAGCGCTGTCGCTTCTTAGCCGCACAAGTTTGGGAAGAAAGGGGCTCGTCAGTCCGCATAAGTGCTTGCATTTGTAGACAGGACTAACGCTCCTAGAAGCCCTTCTGATAGATACATCTGCCGTGTGGATTCCTCACCTTGTGAATATCCCCTTGCAACATTCGGAAATTCTTTTTGTAGCTTCGCGCCGACGTGGACGTCACAGAGACATGGCTCCGCTCGCGACTCCGCTGACGTCACCGACGCCTATAACAGGCCCACGCCGGCGTGATGACATCAGTTCCCTTTTTTCCGCGTCGTCGACGCTAACGGTTTTCAGGGATCGTACTGTAGCTTTACAGTAACTTTGTTACTATTATCCTGTTATTCTGTTTAACTTTATATTCTTCGTGATGTCGTCGAAGAAGACTGGTTTTAAGGCTTGCGGCGAATGTGGCAAGACTATGTCTATCACCGATCCTCATGATTGCTGCGTTTGGTGTTTAAGTTCCGACCATGACGTCGAGGACTGTCCTTGCTGCAAGAAGATTACTTCGAAGGCGCTAAGAGAAAGAGAGGCGAAGCTCCTTGTGGCCAAGCTTAAAAATAAGAGATAAGAAGTCTTCGAAGTCTCGAACTCGTCGGTCGAGGTCGAGGTCGAGGTCTCGATCGAGGTCACGCTCGGAGTCGTCTTCGGCTCACGCTTCGAAGTCTTCGAGGAAGAAGCACAAGAAGAGGAGACATGAGTCACGTCATCACTCCGGAAAAGACTCTAGTTCAAGACCGAAGTCCCAGGTCAAGCTTCTGAGTAAGGAAGTGGTGGTTTCGGAGTCGGAACATAACTCTGTTGGTGAGGCTTCACATCCAGGTTCACCCGAATCTCAGAAGCTGGTCCATTCTCCAGTTCCATCCAATCCTTCTGGTCAGGAGGATGAAGGTGAGGAGCAGGGGGCTGGTGAAGTCGAGGTTCCGGTGCCTGCGGGTTCGTCGACCCCGGTTCCTGGACTCGGTGAAGAGGTCGACATCGTTTCAACTCCGCCTCCTCAGGAACGACCCAGTGATCCGTATCCTGAGTTTCCAGCTCCAGGTCAGGATCCATCTCAGTTCTTGAACGCCATGTTTGGTGTCTATTCTAGGGCAATGTTCCCGTCTGGTGCACCTGTTGGTCCCACGGGTCCTATGGCATTCAACTTGGGTGTTCCCCAGGCTTACGCCCCTGCGCCCTTCATGCCTTTTATGCCGGCTATACCACCGCATTGGCATTTTCCGACACCTCCGGTGTCATCGACGCTGAAGCACTCGACGCCGACTCCGACGCCGGTCACATCGACGCCGATGCCTACGACTCCGAGGCAGGATTCTGTCTGACCTCGTGCTGAGAAGCCTCGTCCGACGTCGGGTTCGACACCGGCTCCGACCCCGTCTGAGTCGATTCCGAACCCGTTGGCTTCTGCTGTGAAGGAAAGGTCTCGGAGAAAGGCTCAGAGACTTCTGGAAGAGGAAAGGTATCAATATTCGTATACTGAAGAAGGGGAGTTACAGGATTCTGAGGATCCTTTTGAAGATTTGTGTGAGGCCAGTGGGCTTGAACTGTCGCCTGAGTGGGAGTTGGCATCAGTGTCAAATGTTCCATCAAAGGATGTGATGCCTAATCACACTGTTATAAAAAAATCAGCGAGTCTATTGAATATTACTCTGCCTACTGCTGACTATAAACCTAATATCTTAACTGAGGTTCTTCATTCTCCCTCGTCAGTAATTGAGCCTGTGTTACCCTTCAACGAGGCCTTATCTGAGCCCATCTATGAGGTTTGGAAGAAGCCTTTATCTGCTCCTGCAGTTTCAAGAACAGTTGCGAGGAGATACAGAGTGGCACCTGAGGACCCTGCGTTTTTATCAATTCATCCCTTGCCTGAGAGTTTGGTGGTGCAGGCTGCTTGCTCAAAGAAATCTGCTGGTGCTTTCCCACAGGTTCCTGGGGATAAAGAGTCCAGAAAGCAAGATCAGGGTGCCAGGAAGGTCTTCTCTTCAGCCAGTATGGCGTTAAAGTCAACCAACGCAACGTGCCTGATGGGGAGATATATCCATGCCTTGATGGACTCTGTCAAGCAGCTAATTCCGAAAATTCCTGAGGATGACAGGAAGGATTTTCAGGAGGTGATTTCAGACACTCAAGCAGCTGCGAGACAGGTGATTCAGAGTGGCCTTGACACTGCTGATTCGGTGGCAAGGGTCATGGGATCCTCCGTGGCCACCAGGAGGGCTGCCTGGCTTAAGTCATCTGAGTTCTCTGCGGACGTCCAGTCTGCTTTGTTGGACTTGCCTTTTGAAGGCTCAGGATTGTTTGGCAAGAAGGCTGATGCTGCCTTGGAACGGTTTAAGGATAGTAGGGCCACTGCAAAATCCTTGGGTCTTCAGTCCAGAGGTACTACTGGTAGACGCTTCAGGGGGTTCGGAAGATCTTCCTTTCGCTCTTACAGACCATCCCAGCAGCAGCCTCAGCAGCAACAGAATACGCTGTACAAGTCGTACAGGGGCAGGCAAAGATCCCGCCCTAGAGGTCGTCAATCCTCCTCCTCCCCCTCCTCCTCTCCTTCCCAACCCCCAGCCAACGCAGCAAAGCAGCCCTAGATCCGCCATTCCGGATCATGTGGGCCCAGTGGGGGGTCGGCGTACTCATTTTCTACAAGATTGGGAATTAATAACATCGGATCTTTGGGCTCTCAATCTTGTAGAGAATGGGTATGCACTTCCTTTCCAGGAATTCCCTCCCAATTACCCTCCATGCCAGGGTTATTGTTCGAAGGACCACCTGCTTCTCCTGCAGGAAGAAGTCCTGGCTCTGTTCAGAAAAGGTGCGATAGAGGTGGTTCCAGAGCAGGAAAGGGGTCAGGGGTGCTACTCCCGGTATTTCCAGATCCCCAAGAAAGATGGCAGGCTTCGGCCAATCCTAGATCTCAGGATCTTGAACCTTTACCTGAAACAGGAAAAGTTCAAGATGCTCACTCTTGCGCAGGTTCTTCAAGCGCTGCTGGAAGAAGACTGGATGGTGTCGATCGACTTGCAGGATGCGTATTTTCATATTCCCATCCTGAAGTCGCACAGAAAGTATCTCCGTTTTACGGTTGGGTCACAACACTACCAGTTTGTGGTCCTTCCGTTTGGACTTACTACTGCGCCTCGACTCTTCACCAAGGTGATGGCAGCTCATCTCAGGAGAACGGGGATACATGTGTTTCCGTATCTAGACGACTGGCATATCAAAGCGGAGTCGCCGGAGAAGGTGCTCCATCATCTGCAAGAAACAACTCAGTTGTTGCACAGGTTGGGTTTTTCGATAAATGTGCCCAAGTCTCACCTGGTGCCCTCACAGCGCAACCTGTTCATAGGTGCGGTACTGGACACTACTGTTTGTCGCGCATTCCCTCCCCCTCAAAGGATTCGCGACATACAGGAGATGATTCCTTTGTTTTACAATGGAGCGGTCGTTCCAGTCCTGAAGGTCCTTCGCCTGCTCAGTCTGATGGCTTCATGCATTCTGTTGGTCAACCATGCACGCTGGCACATGAGGGCACTCCAGTGGTGCCTCCGCAGGCAGTGGTATCAGCACAACGGAGATCTCAGGGAGTCAGTGAAGATCTCCGGAGAAACTGCAGCGGATCTGTCTTGGTGGAGTGTGGAAGGCAATCTGTCTCAAGGGAAGCCTTTTCAGATTCCTCCATCGGTGGCCACAGTGATATCGGATGGGTTCACCCTCGGGTGGGGTGCTCATCTGGGGGACCTGGAGGTCAAAGGTGTTTGGTCTCCAGAGGAAAGGTTGCTTCACATCAACCTTCTGGAATTGCGGGCAATACGTCTGGCGCTCAAGGCCTTCCTCCCTTCCCTTCGCAGGCGGTCAATTCAGGTCCTGACGGACAATACGACTGCGATGTGGTACATCAACAAGCAGGGAGGAGTAGGGTCGCAGTGTCTCTGCAGAGAGGCTCTGCGTCTCTGGTCCTGGGTTCAGGACCATCAGATTTGTCTGATGGCAAATCATCTGGCCGGAGTTCAGAACGTTCGTGCAGACAGTCTCAGTCGGCAGTTCTCTGCCGATCACGAGTGGAGGCTCCATCCAGAGGTAGTTCTCGACATCTTTCGGATGTGGGGGACTCCTCGGGTGGACCTATTCGCCACTCACGAGAATGCTCTGCAGCCTCCAGTTTCCGATGCAGGGAGCCTTGGGGGATGCGTTTCAGTTGAGTTGGAGCTCGCAACTCCTTTACGCGTTTCCTCCCATACCCTTGATTCTTCGGGTTCTGAGGAAAATTTGCCAAGACCGGGCCCGAGTCATATTGATTGCCCCGGATTGGCCAAGAAGGGTGTGGTACTCAGACCTTCTCCACCTCTCCTCTCACCCGCCGCTCCGTCTCCCTCTCAGGGTAGATCTCCTCTCTCAGATGGAGGGGCAGGTTCTACACCCCCACCTCCAGACCTTACACCTTCATGCCTGGAGATTGAACGGGGCAACCTGATTTCTTTTTCTCTCCCTCACGATGTGGTGGATGTCATTTTGTCAGCCAGGCGTGACTCCACTAAGTCCATCTATTCTTATAGGTGGTCTAAGTTTGTTGTTTGGTGCAGGGAGAAGTCCATAGACCCTTTGAGGGCCCATTTATCTGATGTTCTTCAGTTTGCCCTTTCTCTGGCACAGCAGGGGCTTGCTGTTGCCACGGTGAAGGGTTATCTGTCAGCGCTGTCGGCGTTTATCTGTTTGCCTGACCAGCCTTCTCTGTTTAAATCTCCTATAGTTTTGAGGTTTTTGAAGGGCCTCACTAATAAGTTCCCTCCTATCCCTTTTATTGTGCCTCAGTGGGATTTGAATCTAGTTCTGACATTTTTAATGGGTGCTCCTTTTGAGCCTCTTCACAAATGTCCTATGAGGCTCCTGACTTTCAAAACTGTTTTCCTCGTTGCAATAACCTCGGCAAGGAGGGTAAGTGAGCTTCAAGCTCTTAGTTCCAAGCCCCCCTTCCTGTCCATTCATGCTGATCGAATGGTTCTTAGGACAAGGGCTGCTTTTCTGCCAAAGGTGGTGACTCCTTTCCACCTTGGTCAATCCGTTACCCTCCCTACCTTTTATCCTCCCCCACACCCTTCCAAGGAGGAGGAGAGATTACACCGTCTTGACCCCAAGAGGGCGGTGTCTTTTTATTTGGACAGAACTAGAGACTGTCGCATGGATGACCAGTTCTTTATTGGCTGTGCTGGCTGCAAGAAAGGAAGAGCGGTCCATAAGAGGACTTTGTCGAGATGGATCGTCCTCTGCATTAAGATCTGCTACTCTTTGGCCGGTAACGAACCACCAGAGGGCATAAGGGCTCATTCAACTAGAGCTAAGTCTTCGACCTCTGCATTGGCTAGAGGTGTGCCTGTAGAGGATATTTGTAGGGCGGCAACTTCGTCTTCCCTCCACACTTTCGCGAAGCACTATTGCTTGGATTCCGAAGTGAGGAGGGACGGTCATTTTGCGCGCTCTGTCCTTCAAGATTTCCTGGTCTAGAAGAGTGGACACCCTCCTCCGGGAGTGGGGACTGCTGTGGGACTCTATTCACAAGGTGAGGAATCCACACGGCAGATGTATCTATCAGAAGAACAAGTTACTTACCTTCGGTAACGCGTTTTCTGGTAGATACAATATCTGCCTGTGGATTCCTCACTGACCCACCCGCCTCCCCGTTGTCCACTCTTCTTAGCCAGATTATCTTTAATGAATTATTTTATTGTCAAATGTTTTATTGCATTTACTTCACACTGTGTGTGTTACCTTGGTTTCTATACTGTGTATATTGTGTATATATCTACTGTCATCGGTCCGTCCGTGTGCCTCGAAGGCACGGAAAAAAGGGCGGAACTGATGTCATCACGCCGGCGTGGGCCCTTTATAGGCGTCGGTGACGTCAGCGGAGTCGCGAGCGGAGCCGTGTCTCTGTGACGTCCGCGTCCACGTCGGCGCGAAGCTACAAAAAGAATTTCCGAATGTTGCTGACGAAAGGGGATATTCACAAGGTGAGGAATCCACAGGCAGATATTGTATCTACCAGAAAAAACGTTACCGAAGGTAAGTAACTTGTTCGTCTCCGCGCAGATAGAACGTGGGAAGAGCCATGCCGGAATCCCGCTGTGCCCTCGGACCCCGACAACGCGCTCTGTCCTCCGTGGAGCGTGTGACATGCGAGCGACAGGATCAGGGGAAATTTTAGCTCCCAAACCCTGCGGAATTCGATTACAAAATGAGTATTGTTATGAAGCCGAGATCTCGCTCTACTAGCTCCTTGAGGGCGACAGATGGCGCTTGGTAAGTTCCTCTTACATACCTCAAGTCCGTTTTGTGGCTTGTATTATTATTTCTCTCAAATTGAACAAATAATGGAACCGGGGAACAGAGAGATACAGCGACGTGCCCAGGATCACACTATTTCGTGAAGCGAGGTTGAGTGTGAGAGTTTGGTGCAGCTTTTCCTGTGAGGCTCTGCCCTCTTTTCATGGCACGGTGTGTGCGATTTGGCAACGCTTTTTGAGTCTGACGCGTATTGGAATGTACATAAACCTCCCAGATTTACTTTTGACTCTGAGCAACATTGCTTTTAAAGTCTGCCTTCAAGGACATAGCGCCTCCCTTGCTATTTTCTTCTCACCGTGCTTCACACTGCATGGCATACCCGTTTCCTTTGCATTGTCCTCTGCAGATGCAAACCAAGTTGTTCTCAAGTATGAAGCGCTAAATAAATGTTTGCATTGAGTGCATAGTGTAACAAGTCAGGTCCCGGGCTGGCAGCCAATCACAGGGCGGCCCGGGGAATGACGTCACGGAGGTGTCCCGGGCCGGCAGCCAATCACAGCGCGGCCCGGGACACACGGCAACAAGGGGCGGCCCATTATCCGGAGTGTTACATAGTGCGAACTACACCCGAAGGTATCAGCGGGAGGGGGGGCGGGGACGGGCACATGGACAGCGGGAGGGGGGACGGGAACGGGTTCACGGACAGCGGGAGGGGGCGGGAAAGAAAATGCTCTTTACCTGATCGCTTCGTGGGAACTTAAATCTTGCAGCCAACTCCAGCAACAGGCACTTTTAAAAAGAAAAAAACAGGCCGACACGAAAAAAAAAAAAATAGCACACACCCACCGCCGCAATGACGATCAGAAAAGGGTGGAGAGGGAAGAAATCGCGGGAACGCCCACGAATCTGGTCCGGCCATGACCGATAGCTCTCTGTTCCAATGGCTAGCCTCCATTTATGGAGCTAGCCAATGGAACAGAGGGCGGATTCCCAAGCCACATACTATTCTCATTAGGTTTTCACCTTCGTGAAAAGCTGCGCAGTGCGCAGCTTTCACTTAGGCGAAACCTAAAAAGGTCATCAATATATCATAACCATTTCTTTACTTTTGTGGTCATGATGTGGTGGTAGTTAGGCATGAGGACCTGCTCCTCCCAGTAGCCCATATGTAGGCAGGCATAACTGGGAAAAAAAGCAGGCCCCCATGGCCACACCCCTGACTTGCTGGAACCGTTGGTTGGCAAACAAGAACATATTATTCTCGAGACATAAGTTTATCATGGACATGATTATTTTGGTATGTTCATTAAGGCAAGTTGGGCCTGTACTTGGGTAATGCTGCACAGCTCTATGACCATCCTTATGGTATATACTTGTATATAAGGAGGTCACGTCAAAGGAAATCAACAGATAATTGGATTGCCACGTGAAATCAGATAATTTACCAAGTAAGTCATTTGTGCCCTGAACAAAAGAAGGCAATGCTCTGACGCAGTCTTGTAAAAAGAAGTCCACATATTTACTGACATTTTCTAATAAGCTGTTGCATGCAGAAATTATTGGACAGCCAGGGGGTTTCGTAATACTTTTATGGATTTTCGGGATGAAGTATATGGTTGGTGTAACTGGAAATTCCTTCTTTAAATACTTTAATTCATCCATCAAAATCAAACCCATAGTTCTCCATGCCATAAACTTGGAGTAGATATCGTTTTTAGCTTGTTGGGCATCATTTTGATTGATCCTTTTAATTTAGTTGGCCCAATGCTTCCTCCATATACATTGTTCTTGGCCATAGGACCACATTGCCCCCTTTATCGGATTGCCGAATAATAATTTTCTCATTACATTTGAGCTTTTTAATCAGACCATGATATGCAAAGTCCCGATAGTGGTGCCTCTTGTTGATTTTTGTATGTTTCAAATAAAGTGTCCTGAGTTCTGATGCCACTTTATCGTGAAACATGTCTATATTGTCCTTGATCATAAGAGGACAGAACTTAGATTTGCGCTTAAAGGTAGTAGGAACAGTCGAACTCTCCAAACCCCGGCCGGGATTTGGCAGTGTTGCAACAGTTTCATCCTGTAAATCCATTAGTGTTTGTAGAGTCAAGTGTTGCAATTGGTGGTGAATCCAAGGTTATTGTGGCCTGTGGAATTGTGTTGGGATTACTATGCAGGGTAAAGTATTTGCGTAATTTTAATTTCCGCACATATTTGTAAAGGTCAATTTTGGTCCCGGCATAGTCGAAGTTACTTCTTGCACAATATGACAAACACAATGATAGAGTTGCAGTTTCTTTGGGAGAGAGAGTAAGATTGGTCAGGTTAACTACTGTGTGCGCATCCGCCTCAATGTTGTTCATTTGCGTTTCCACTGCCTCCTTGTTTTTTTCACTTAGTTGGTTGCGCCGTCTTTGTTTGTTGCAGCGTTTCCTTGCAGCACGTTTGGCATTTGTGGTTTGCCTGCACCGACATTTTTGGCACCAGAACGTAATGTTTGTTTGCGGTCCTGTTGTACTACCTCCAGCTCCTGGGCTAAAGTAAACTTGCGAAACCCCGACCTCTGTGATCGCCTTAAATCATTGTCAGACTCGCTATCGATATTGGAGCTTGCATCTGAAACCGATGAGGTTGTTGCATCGTCGGCCATAACTGCCTGTTATTTAATGGCAGTACATGCAGGGGTCTTTTGTGAGGCTTTTATACTGTCGTATTTCTTGGCGAGTGTAAAAATTTGGCCATGTTCATAATCCAAACGATCGCGTTGGAATTTAAAAGCCTTCCGTCTTTTAATGATTTCTTCCTCTCTCTTCAAATGTACTGTCATTTCCTCATGGTATTTAGCAATCAACACAGTGCTCGGAATTTTTTCAATTTCTGCATTAATCCCATCTATTTCAGTCAATAGTGTAATTCTATCACTCTCCGCATATTTGATTAGAATTTCAAGTAGCTTTCTTGATGAATCCAGGAGCATACGGGGATCGGGGTTTTCATACGATGGAGCTAACATGATTCTTAAGCCCCGAGGTATTCTCCCCACTTCCAAGTAACCCTTAAGAGAACAATGTTCCCACCACTTAGCTTGTTCTGTTTCGCTCGCTTTCTCCAAAGCTTTAAATAATTCCTTTAAATTGTTACTGCCTTCTTGTGAAGTGCTTAAAGTTGCCGTCTGTACATACTCCCCAGCCGGGGAATCTGCAAACATGCCTTTCGCCGCTTCAACGCGACCCTTTAACATGTCCGCGGACATGGTGTTTGTAGTGAGCAAAGTTTATGAAGTCAAATCCGTTCTTCGATAGGTATCTTAAAACGACAGACTTGCACTCTCCACACGGGACTTACTGTGGGGTTCCGGTTGCAGGCTGGTACTGGTGGTGCGCCTCCCGTCCTCGGCCAGCGGGCGCCGACCTCCGACCTGGAAGGGCTTCCGTCGAATTTCCCCGCCTCACAGCCAGTGCTTTCCACTCTCCCGGGGCTACCATGGCTTCTCTTATCGGAGCACAAAGGAGATTCCAAGAAAGGGATCACTTCTTGCCGTACAGCCGCACACATGGAGGGGTACTCGCCAGATTCGAGGAAACACACTCGAAGAGACTCATGGCAGAAGAACGTCTTCACAGGTATTCCGACCACAGACGAAGCGATACCCAAAATTAGTGCAGAAATTTTTATTTAGTGCTCATCACCAAGCCGCCATTACGTGTTTCGACGCAGATTGTCTGGCAGATTGGAGATGAGCATTTATGTTGGCACAGAACTCTATAATCCTGCGGTTCCCCTGCCTCAAGCATGACCATGTAATTATGTGACCAGTGTCAATACATTATCTTTGTAGCAACCACTAGTAATTATACACCAACATCATGAATTTTACTGACTTCAATTAGATTCATTGTTTGATTGTTTTCTATTCGTGAACTCTGGCACTATGTCATCATTTACCGCCCAACTGGTGCTTCCCACAATCATTTTTTAACATATAGTCTGTGTCACGTTATTTGCACAATATAAGCACTTGCACTTTTTTAGCCAATAGTCCTACATCACTGACTTCATGATTTAAATTAACTTGCTTATGCATATATTGCAAGCGTTTTTGAAAACATTTCTCTCCTCTAGCGCATATTATTTGAAGCCACCAGGCCTTATATTTTTTTGCACTTTATTGTAGTTAATGTATCTGCTGCCAGTATTGTTGCTGAGGAGACCACTTATGACTGCTATGTATACTATTATATATATTCAGATCAAAACGTGCAACTGTAATTATATGTATTCATACAGCAAGATGTTTTCTATGTTTATTGTTGATGTAGGAGGGGCTAATTGTTTTCTGTGCACTATTTAAGACACGCCTCTATGTTGGCACGTCATGTGATCAAGACCGGGGTGACCCGGTCGAAACGCGTCATGCTAAGGAGGTCGTGGTGAGAATAAACGGCACCTACAAATTTCACGAGCCAACCTGTGGTCTGTACCGTTTTTTTCTTCGAGCCTCGAGGGGATATGGATGATTGTTACAGGACTTGGTTGTGTGTGTGTATGTATGTATGTATGTATGTATATGTATATATATATATATATATATATATATATATATATATATATATATATATATATATATATATATACATATATATATATATTGATGCTCCACTTGCACCTGCCTGTCGCACTCCTTGGCGGGTGCCTGCCAGTCTGGGGTGCACCCGGCAACAATATCGGCTCAGTAATCCCTCCCCGCAATGACACGGGAAAACAGGAAGCAGCACTCCCAGGGTAAGTTCACAGATGTTTTAATTCTCAAAAAAATCCGCTTTCGGCACTCGGCCTTCCTCAGTAATGAGACAGAGAACCACGGCAAACACAATCCATTTAAACCATCACGTGTCATAAAAGCTAGACATAAAGGTAGGACACGAGGTAAATCAGTGTCCACCATCTTAAAATGGGTCTATATCTTATTCAAATATGGCAAGATATGCATAATACAAGATTATCTACAAATCACAATTGATAGGATACCCACAATCAGTAAGCGTCCAGAGATTAAATAATCTTTAAGTTTGTTCACATTCTATAAAGCCCTGAATGGGCCAAGTCCTCGCATAACGCCGCTATCCGACCCACACACAACGTTGTACTATACTGCCCTGGATGGGCTGCTAATCATCTCAGTGTAGCTAACGTGATGGTATATTAAAACAACCCAATAATATCACATTGTAGATCCATTATACACAAATGTAACATGGAACTCAAAATAGAATAGAAGGAAACAGAAGCAATGGTATGGTTAATCAATAACAGTAACAGTACATATCATTCATCATTCATATTAGATGGACAGCCAAGTCCTCATGCATATTCAATCCCATAGGCATTTTGCTTTGTAGATCGATAATATATCGCGATTCCAGTCGCCTGAGCTTTTGTAATCTGTCCCCCCCCTCTTACACTGAATGGGACAGAATCTAAACAGAAGTAGGCTAACAGATCCCTGTTGCGTGCATGCTCTTTATCAAAATGTCTGGCTACAGGGTAGCTCACATCCGCATTCTGAATAGCTCTTTGGTGTTCTAAAATTCTTAGTTTCACCGGATTCGTTGTGCTTCCAACATACCATCTACCACAAGGACATGTCAGACAATACACAACGTATGGCGTGGTACATGTGAGAAATTTCTGTATTCTCCTAGGCTGTTTCACTCCTGGTACATTGTATTGTGTAGTACGTTTGCTCACTTTACACGCCTTACAGCGTCCACAAGGAAAAAAGCCTTTCATGGGTTCTGACTTGGGTTTGGGTTTGAACTCTTCATGGTGACTATGGACTAAGTAGTCTCTCAGTGCTCTCGCTTTCCTAAAAGTCACCAAAGGATAAGAGGGTAAGTCTTGTTTGATGACATTGTCTGTCATCAGGATGTTCCAATGCTTACGCATAATGCGTTTAATATCTGAAGCATTTCTAGAGTAGGTGGTTATGAGTCGAAATGACCCACCATCAGTTTTCTTGTCTGTTTTGTCTTCTAGTAGTTTTTTCCTTTCTAGATTCTGAACTTTACTTAAAGCTTGCCTGAGTACCCCGTCTTTGTACCCCCTTGCTTTAAATCTCTGTATGCTGTTGCTTGCTGCTTTACGGAACTCCTGCTCTTTAGTGTTGTTTCTCTTTGTCCGTAATAGTTCCCCATAGGGTATACTGTTAACTAAGCTCTTCGGATGTCCACTGGTCGCAAATAAGGTGGAATTCCCAGCGGTCGCCTTCAGAAAGAGCTTAGTGTGGAGACTGCCATCTTCAACAAAAACTGTTAGATCAAGATAATTAACTTCCCTTTGACTGATTTCTCCTGAGAACCTCAAATTGTTATGATTGTTGTTGAGTACCTCTATGTATTCCTTAGCCAATTCGACTGACCCTTCTATAATGATAAAAAGGTCGTCGATATACCGGTACCAACATTTCACGAGATCGTTCCATTTCTGATTACCAGGAGACCAGGCCACCTGCTCCTCCCAATACCCCACGAATAAATTTGCGAAGCTTGGGGCAGAGCAGGTGCCCATCGCTACTCCCGTTAGCTATTTAAAAAGGTCCTTGCCAAAGAGAAAGATATTGTTGTTTAGGCAGAATCTTAAAAATTAAATCAGCATTTTATTGTGCTCAAAATATTTCACTGGTCTACTCTCCAGAAACCAGGAAATAGCTGATAATCCTTCGTTGTGCTCTATGCACGTGTATAAACTGGCGATGTCAATAACCAACATGGTATACCCCTCACACCAATTTATTTTTTCAATGCAATTCAAAAAGTGTTTAGTGTCCTTCAAATACGATTTTAGATTAACTACATGAGGAGAGAGAAAAGAGTCAACATACAATGACAAATGTTCTGTTAAACTGCCTTGGGAAGCTACAATAGGCCTCCCAGGGGGATTCAATGGGTCCTTGTGTATCTTAGGAAGATAATAAAAGGTAGGAGTTACGGGATTCAAGCATCTTAAAAATAAATGTTCATCGCAGCTCAGCATGTTATTGTTGTACCACTTAAGGATCATTTCATGGTAATCCTTGATGCTGGTGTTGTACACAGATTCCGTAACTCTCATATATGTGCTCGGATCATTGAGCTGACGTAACGCTTCCTTTTCATATTGTGTCTTGGTCAGCAGCACAATGTTACCCCCCTTGTCCGAGGGTTTGCATGCCAAGGACGAATCCTCGCATAACTTTTTAAGTGCCAATTGTTGTTTGTTGGTAAAGTTTAGCTTGTCATTGCTAGATCTCGTAGTGCTTCTCAGATTTCGTAAATCCTGGATAACCGCTTCCGAGAAAGTGTCTATAGCATCAGTCCCCATTACGGGCATGAAAGTAGAGGTAGGTTTAAAGTTCGTGGCTCCCCCTTTCTGCTGCACTTCCATGTGTGTAACCAGTTGTGTGTTCCTCAGATTGGAAACTTCGTCCTCCTCCACCTCCATCCACAATTCTTCTAGAGATCTAATGCCAGCCAGATCTCTACATGACAATGTATCGTCTTCAGTATTGCCAACAGCCGTTGGTTTTGACAAAGGAGGTTTCAATTTAAAGTATTTATACAATTTCAGTTTCCGGGTGAACTTAAACAAATCAATACGTGTCTGCGTGAACTCAAAGTTTTTTTGTGGGCAAAACGTGAGTCCAAGTTTGAGGATATTTTGTTCGTCGTTTGTCAAAGTCTTAGATGTCAAATGGACTATAGTTAAATTATCCTCATTTTCTACGTTTTCTTCTTGTAGAAGTTCTTCCTGCTCCTGGTTAAGGGAGGCGAGCCTACGGTGTTTCCGGCTCCAGCCCCCCCCTCCTCGTCTTCCCCTTGGTCCTCTTTTTTCCGGGGGTTTGCCCCTTCCCCCCCAGGTATTATTTCGTGCGCATCACCTGATACTCCTTGTGAAAACCTGAAGATTCAGGTGCACCATCCTGGCCATCCTCGCTCGACACTTCGTCCCCTGTCACTGAAGATTCAGAGGTTTCAGGGACTGTAATGTTTGCTGCTGGTTGCTTCTTTTTCAATTCTTTTCTGGGTTTGTCATATTTTTCCGAGAAGGTAAGGACTCTTCCCATGCTATAGTCTTTCTCGTCTCTTTCAAATTTCTCTTCCTTCCTTTGTTTGATTTTTTCTTCATATTTCTTCAATCGTTTTTTCATTGCTTCTCGTTTTTCCTCCAATTTGGGTTGATCTTCTTCTTTAGCAAGGTCATGTTCAATATCTTTGATTTGTGCTAAGGCTTTATCTCTGTCGCTCCAGGCAAAACGCACTAATATCATTAGACTTCCCTTGCAGGATTGGGCAGTATGTTCGGCCCATGCATCCAGTAATAGGGGGTCCGGGTTCTCGTATGCCGGGATCGTGTAAATCCTAAGCCCTCTTGGCACACGATCAACGTCTATATAGTTTTGGAGAGAAGTCGCCTCCCACCATTTTCTACATTCTCTTTCATATAGGCGTTCCAATGCAGTTAACTTAGCATTCAAGTCCGTTGCATTTTTATCCGAGGGTTCTGGTACATCTCCCTGTGCCCCAGCAGTCTTGTTTTTATTTTTAAACATGCCTTGCTCAGCTTTGCGCCGCTCCGTCTCACAAAACATAGTTCCTGTTCGTGGTTACAGCCGTAACCACGGTATCCTCAGTGTGAACCCCTGACGCCAGCAATTATCCGACTTCTCTTAAATTGGTAAATAACGGAGGTTCCCTTACCCGGTGTTACCATGAATCGCCACACTCTGTCTCTCCTTCCGGATGGCGACCGGCACCGTTAGGGGTTCTGTTAATATATCCAATGTAGTCTGGATTGCGGTGCGACTGGATTTAATATTGATGCTCCACTTGCACCTGCCTGTCGCACTCCTTGGCGGG
The DNA here is from genome assembly GCF_964263255.1 of Lissotriton vulgaris. Taxonomy (NCBI): domain Eukaryota; kingdom Metazoa; phylum Chordata; class Amphibia; order Caudata; family Salamandridae; genus Lissotriton; species Lissotriton vulgaris. The sequence continues at coordinate 473,021,300 of NC_141696.1, read as the reverse complement.
TGCCTGCCAGTCGGTGGTGCACCCGACAACAATATCGGCTCAGTAATCCCTCCCCGCAATGACACTGGAAAACAGGAAGCAGCACTCCCAGGGTAAGTTCACAGATGTTTTAATTCTCAAACAAACGCGCTTTCGGCACTCGGCCTTCCTCAGTAATGAGACAGAGAACCACGGCAAACACAATCCATTTAAACCATCACGTGTCATAAAAGCTAGACATAAAGGTAGGACACGAGGTAAATCAGTGTCCGCCATCTTACCAACAAACAACAATTGGCACTTAAAAGTTATGCGAGGATTCGTCCTTGGTATGCAAACCCTCGGACAAGGGGGGTAACATTGTGCTGCTGACCAAGACACAATATGAAAAGAAAGCGTTACGTCAGCTCAATGATCCGAGCACATATATTAGAGTTACGGAATCTGTGTACAACACCAGCATCAAGGATTACCATGAAATGATCCTTAAGTGGTACAACAATAACTTGCTGAGCTGCGATGAACATTTATTTTTAAGATGCTTGAATCCCGTAACTCCTACCTTTTATTATCTTCCTAAGATACACAAGGACCCATTGAATCCCCCTGGGAGGCCTATTGTAGCTTCCCAAGGCAGTTTAACAGAACATTTGTCAATGTATTTTGACTCTTTTCTCTCTCCTCATGTGGTTAATCTAAAATTGTATTTGAAGGACACTAAACACTTTTGAATTGCATTGAAAAAATAAATTGGTGTGAGGGGTATACCATGTTGGTTATTGACATCGCCAGTTTATACACGTGCATAGAGCACAACGAAGGATTATCAGCTATTTCCTGGTTTCTGGAGAGTAGACCAGTGAAATATTTTGAGCACAATAAAATGCTGATTGAATTTTTAAGATTCTGCCTAAACAATATCTTTCTCTTTGGCAAGGACCTTTTTAAACAGCTAACGGGAGTAGCAATGGGCACCTGCTCTGCCCCAAGCTTCGCGAATTTATTTGTGGGGTATTGGGAGGAGCAGGTGGCCTGGTCTCCTGTTAATCAGAAATGGAACGATCTCGTGAAATGTTGGTACCGGTATATCGACGACCTTTTTATCATTATAGAAGGGTCAGTCGAATTGGCTAAGGAATACATAGAGGTACTCAACAACAATCATAACAATTTGAGGTTCTCAGGAGAAATCAGTCAAAGGGAAGTTAATTATCTTGATCTAACCAGTGGACATCCGAAGAGCTTAGTTAACAGTATACCCTATGGGGAACTATTACGGATAAAGAGAAACAACACTAAAGAGCAGGAGTTCCGTAAAGCAGCAAGCAACAGCATACAGAGATTTAAAGCAAGTGGGTACAAAGACTGGGTACTCAGGCAAGCTTTAAGTAAAGTTCAGAATCTAGAAAGGAAAAAACTACTAGAAGACAAAACAGACAACAAGAAAACTGATGGTGGGTCATTTCGACTCATAACCACCTACTCTAGAAATGCTTCAGATATTAAACGCATTATGCGTAAGCATTGGAACATCCTGATGACAGACAATGTCATCAAACAAGACTTACCCTCTTATCCTTTGGTGACTTTTAGGAAAGCGAGAGCACTGAGAGACTACTTAGTCCATAGTCACCATGAAGAGTTCAAACCCAAACCCAAGTCAGAACCCATGAAAGGCTTTTTTCCTTGTGGACGCTGTAAGGCGTGTAAAGTGAGCAAACGTACTACACAATACAATGTACCAGGAGTGAAACAGCCTAGGAGAATACAGAAATTTCTCACATGTACCACGCCATACGTTGTGTATTGTCTGACATGTCCTTGTGGTAGATGGTATGTTGGAAGCACAACGAATCCGGTGAAACTAAGAATTTTAGAACACCAAAGAGCTATTCAGAATGCGGATGTGAGCTACCCTGTAGCCAGACATTTTGATAAAGAGCATGCACGCAACAGGGATCTGTTAGCCTACTTCTGTTTAGATTCTGTCCGATTCAGTGTAAGAGGGGGGGACAGATTACAAAAGCTCAGGCGACTGGAATCGCGATATATTATCGATCTACAAAGCAAAATGCCTATGGGATTGAATATGCATGAGGACTTGGCTGTCCATCTAATATGAATGATGAATGATATGTACTGTTACTGTTATTAATTAACCATACCATTGCTTCTGTTTCCTTCTATTCTATTTTGATTTCCATGTTACATTTGTGTATAATGGATCTACAATGTGATATTATTGGGTTGTTTTAATATACCATCACGTTAGCTACACTGAGATGATTAGCAGCCCATCCAGGGCAGTATAGTACAACGTTGTGTGTGGGTCGGATAGCGGCGTTATGCGATGACTTGGCCCATTCAGGGCTTTATAGAATGTGAACAAACTTAAAGATTATTTAATCTCTGGACGCTTACTGATTGTGGGTATCCTATCAATTGTGATTTGTAGATAATCTTGTATTATGCATATCTTGCCATATTTGAATAAGATATAGACCCATTTTAAGATGGCGGACACTGATTTACCTCGTGTCCTACCTTTATGTCTAGCTTTTATGACACGCGATAGTTTAAATGGATTGTGTTTGCCGTGGTTCTCTGTCTCATTACTGAGGAAGGCCGAGTGCCGAAAGCGCGTTTTTTTGAGAATTAAAACATCTGTGAACTTACCCTGGGAGTGCTGCTTCCTGTTTTCCCGTGTCATTGCGGGGAGGGATTACTGAGCCGATATATATATATATCCAACAAAAGAGCTGCACCATCATTGAGGCACCACACACGTGCGTGTCAAACACCGTTTATTTTCAGCAAGTTGCAGGGAAAAGCGGCCTTACTCTCCACAGCAGAAAAACGGACCAAACATGTTTCGGGCTTCCATAGCCCTTGCTCACTGGTGTTGCACGGAAAAGCAGCAGCAAAGTTTCATGTCGCACTCGCGGCTTTTGAAGTAGTAGTCCCGCCCATTGGGCGTGCCTCATGTGGCATCATGGTAGCTGTAGTTTTTCATATTTCTGGTATAGTACATTGTCACTGCTTTTTCAAAATTGTTTTCCTATAGTAGGTAGCTGTGCTTTTCCGTGCAACACCAGTGAGCAAGGGCTATGCAACTTGCTGAAAATAAACGGTGTTTGACACGCACGTGTGTGGTGCCTCAATGATGGTGCAGCTCTTTTGTTGGATTGATAGCGGCCGTGTACCAGGTCGCGAGGCAACCCCGCTGCGGACGAGCAGCTCCTAGACGCTTTGAAGCCTTAAGCGTCAGAAGGAACGGCGTGACCAATTTGAGCAAGAATACTAGCAGGGACTCGATCTTGCTAGTCACAGCTACCTACTATAGGAAAACAATTTTGAAAAAGCAGTGACAATGTACTATACCAGAAATATGAAAAACTACAGCTACCATGATGCCACATGAGGCACGCCCAATGGGCGGGACTACTACTTCAAAAGCCGCGAGTGCGACATGAAACTTTGCTGCTGCTTTTCCGTGCAACACCAGTGAGCAAGGGCTATGGAAGCCCGAAACATGTTTGGTCCGTTTTTCTGCTGTGAAGAGTAAGCCCGCTTTTCCCTGCAACTTGCTGAAAATAAACGGTGTTTGACACGCACGTGTGTGGTGCCTCAATGATGGTGCAGCTCTTTTGTTGGATATATATATATATATATATATATATATATATATATATATATATATATATCTTATTGGCAGTCGCCAGTAGGACCTATTATCCATAGGAAATCCGCAACATTCTATTTGGAATAACTTTGGCGCCGGTTGATGAATGTGCGTGAAATTTTCCAAACCTTTGGCCAGCTCAGTTCTGCTCCTTCCCTGAAAGTTTGGGGGTGATTGGTCAAGCGGGGCCGAGACAAAAGGGGGGTCCCAAAACGTGTTTTTTCATGCAATTTCCCATAGGACCTTTAGCCACGGCTACAGCTCGAACAGCTGAAAGGAATTACACCAAATTTGGCAAAGAGGTAGTCCTCAGTTTAGACTTGTGCCTTTTGCTTATTTGGTGTAAATCCGTTTGGTAGTTCCTGAGAAAATGACAGTTAAAGTCCCATATATATCTATGGGCGCGGTGGATCCGCGTTACTATCCGCGTACCGTCCGGTAGCCTACAAGCACCCTGCCGGGCACTAGCTGAATGCTAATTGGCTGACAACTGTGAAAATCAGGAAGTATTGGCAGCCATCTTGTGCCTCAGTAGAACCGATGCAAAAACAACAGGTGATGGACAGAATGCAGAACAATGTCATACATTCACCCCAATACAGAGATCTGGGCCTAAATCCATCGTTTTTTTGCTCACCATGCCATTCCAGTTTGAACCCAGCCATATGCAAATCAGTCCTGACCCTGTGCCCCATGGGAACAGTCCAGCCCGAACTGCCAAGCCAGGTCCTTCCTGGACTGGAAACAAGCATCCAAGGACCGGTTTCGGGCTTTCAGCCCTCATCAGCCTGGATAGCTTGATTCCAGTGGCATGGAGAGAACGGGACTCACGTCTGAGCATACCCGTCCCACTCGGGGTGACAAATGCAAAAACAGGTGATGGACAGAATGCGGAACAATGTCATACATTCACCCCAGTACCGAGATCTGGGCCTAATTCCATCGTTCTTTTTGCTCACTGTGCCATTCCAGTTTGAGCCCAGCCATATGCAAATCAGTCTTGACCCTGTGCCCCATGGGAACAGTCCAACCTGAACTGCCAAGCCCTGACACAGTGTTTCGCTCTAATTAAGACTCTTCATAGATGTATAGCTTTGTCCAGACACAAGGGAGCACCCAGTATAAGTCAAAACAAAACCCTTTCAGGCATAGTCACTCTAGAGCGAAACACTGTATCAGGGGTTGCTTTTATTCATTTCAGGTTGGCTTGAGTTGGTATTTTACCAATTCAAAGCTGTAATACTGTGCCTGGAGTGATAAATGGTTTTTGTCATTTTACAGCTCGGCAAGGACAGCTCTGTGCTAGTCCTATGCTTAAAGACTTTGCTGTATAAATGGCAAAAGACTTTGTCCTTTTCTATCTCGGGGTGGATGGTACTTTGCTAATCATGATTAAAGACTTTGATAGAAAAACAGACATTTGAGGTGAGCAGATTTAGAGTATCGCTGGTGTTGAGAGTACTCTAACAGGAGCTGCTTTCCACCTAAACTTGAGAACTACCCAGAGTTCTACTTCTTTTTTGCATATATAGGTATAGATATATAGGTATAGATAGATTTATATTCTCTATCTTTTTTGATTGCTGACTTTTTTATTCTGTTAAGTTTGTGTGGGTGATTTTTGTCTTGATTGTTATGTTTTGAGCCAGGATCGTTGCAGCTTTGCAACATGTTGTTTATCTGTTTTATTTCTGCATTCACCCAAGGTGCTTGTTTTCTTTTGTTCTGTTTTGTTGTTCTTAGTGGTATTGGGATATCAAACGCTTCCTGGAGCCACTCATAGAAATACAGCTAACATAGAACACAGATCTTGACACATTGAATTCCGTTAAAAACTAAATTTAAAAAATGTAGTTTGTTCCACAGTCGATATGTGATTGCATGCAAGATGGCATTTGTGGTGTTTTTTTGTGTTTTGGAAAACACTCGGATGGTGGTCTGCCCAAATGGCTGAAGTAGTTCTTTGAAAGGTTACTAGTTCTGGATTTGCAAAAATGACATCTAGGATGTGTCCAACGATGTGTGTGGATGATCTGATGTAGGTTCAGTGTGTTTCGGCCAGTGATCATAGTTCTTGGGTGAGGCATAATAGGTTTGTCAAGCCACATATTTACAGAGGTGCTGGAAAATGTTCAGAATGTATAATTTTTGCATTACCAAGTAAAGGGTCTTGATTTGTTTTGACCCAACTAAAATCTTTGTTTCCCTCACAGTTCCAAATTACAAAAAGTGCTTCATCTGCCCTTTCGTAATTCCTGATATAATTTGAAATGTGTTAAGTTCGTTTACTGATATTTAAATGTTGTTTGTTAGAAAAAACGGTATCCTACAGCCTTTCCTGTTATTTACTGTACTTCAGCAGGATTGTCACCTAGATAGTTTTTAGGTCGAGCCTGTAACAGCGCTTGCGCTGTTCAGGCGTAGACTTTATGTAAGGGGTTTCAGAAATCAATCACACGATCGCTCGCGCGTGTGCTTGTAGTTTTGCCCCAGGCTAGTGGCCTTTGCTTGCGTCTTTTTAACAAAGACAGCACGCAATCAGCCAAAGCCTCTTTTTGTCCAACCCATGTGCACGCCCATGGCCTAATGCTTGCAGTTACACGCAGCAGCAGCATAGTTTTCCAATTATTGTGCCCAGATGCGGGCACGATAATTGAAAAATCTGCTGCTGCTCGCAACCGCGCAGGCACACCAGCAGCTCCTGCATCTCAGGGGCGACGTGTTTTAAATGATCGAGCTCTGGTGCTCACGCGCACCATTCACGGCCTTGTTTTTTTTTTATAGTGCTGGTTATCACCGCAGCGCCTTTTTTTATGAGCGCCGCGCTGGTTATGCTTTCATTCTTGGGTTTATTTACCCTGCTCCTCCACCGCACCGCTCTCACTCCCCCCTCCATTTCAATCAATCACGGGCTCCAGCTTGCACTTGCATCACAGCGGAGCCACGTGGAGAGGAATGGAGGGCTGTACAGGTAGTCTCTCATGCCCTCCCGATAAGGCTGAAGAACTGACGGCAGAGACCAGTGCCCCTTCCTCGCATGTTGCTGAAACTCACCGCTTGCAGTGCTTGTTTAAATTTATCTTTAGCGCTGCACATGGCTCATGGAACGCCCGGGAACATGATGGGACTGCTTCGGTGCCAAGGCTGCGGATGTCCCAGTGACCTGGTGTAACATGACTGCAACATTGTGTCATTAATTACGGTGAGGCCGAAGGACTGAAGTCACTAGCCCGGATTAGCAGTATGGTGTTCAGTAGTTTAGTGTGCTAATATCGATACCGTGCAGTGAGGTGTTTACTATAAGGGTACCGCTGCATCAGATTTCCTTGGATTGGAATGGGAGGTAGTGTGGTAATCTGCCTGGTTTCAATTCAATTGGTCTTTATTTCGATTGTCAAATCATTAAAGACATCATAAATCAATAAAATCTAAAAATTCATAATATAAACCATTTGGTACCATCATATACGAAAAACTTATGACAAACTAGATCACAATTACAAAACATTTGACATTAAGATAATAAAAACAGAATAAAATGATTTACATAGAACCACTAATATACCACCTAGGAGAACTTTAATGATTTGGCGAGTGACAACACTAGCTCAGTTGTGGGAAAGAAATCTATATACATAGTCAATAAGGAATAAAACAGCTATAAGCTCATAAGTGCTAAAATTATTAATAAAAATTGTCACAGCTATCTATCAAAAGCAGCGCCTCCATGAAGCTCCTAAGCCTTGATGTGCCGGTCGATTTCATTCTTGGAGAAAATGTATCCAGGAAATCGCTCGCCACCACGTTGAGGTCTCCACCCAAAAGTATCTCCCCTGCGGGTAAACCCATCAAGAATGCACTAAGGTCAGAGAAGGCTATTGTGTGTAATGCGGGGGGATCTAAACTGACACAATATTGAAGGGCCTGCCCTCCCACTGTGCGTGTATTGCGGCAAATCTCCCAGCACCGTCAGACTTAACTTCTTTTATTATTAGGGGAAATTGCTTTTTTATTAAGTGCCCACCCCTCTAGAGCTGGACGTGAATTCTGAGTGTACCACCATTCTATATCCCCACCTATCCATTGCTTTTGTGGACATGCTCGTAAGATGTCTCTTGCAGTAATATTACCGCGGGGCCTTCTTTTTTAATATAATGTAAAACCAAACCGCGCTTGATTTTGTCACCCCAGTCCACGTACATTCCACATGAGTACTGTGAGGGATGGTATCATTGTGGTGGGTCCCCCCGCTGTGTCATTCTGAATGTCGTCTCCCTGAATGTCGTCTCCCATTGTGGTAGCCAGCAGATCTATTACCCTCAGTGATTTGTGACAAAGTGTAACGCCAGTGTGTCACTGTGATCGCTAGTACTGCATAACTATCGTCGTACATAACGAAAACATATAATAAATGCAACAAACTAAAGAACAAGCCCATCCCCGCCGCTCCCTCCCTGCCTTCCTGCCTCGCGGACCCAAAACTGCCTGCCACCCCAACTCAGCAGAGTGCTCAAATCCCCGTTCCCGAAACTGTACTTGCATGTACTGGGGTGGGAAGTCCGAGGAAGACCATTCGATCCCCAAGTCCCAGAGTCTTTATGTATCAGTATTTTCATTGCAGTCAGTAAAGCAAGGTGAAGTCGCCACTGACGTCGTGCATGATTGGGCTGAAAATCGCAAACAATATACAGCTATCCCACATGGAGGTATTGTTACTGCCAAGAGTTCATTCTCCCGATTCTTTCTGCGATTGTTCCTCGTCCACTCCCTCTTGCTCAGAGGTCTCCATGTCTCCTTCTCGCACCTGTCGTCTTCGCCCCCTGTGCGGCCTTCCAGGCTTTCCTGCTGTTCGCCATCCCTCCAACCAGTCAGCCGCCTCCTCCAGGGTGTCGAAGAACCAGGTTTTACCCTCTGCCACTACTCGGAGCTTCGCAGGGAATAGCATGGAGTAAGATAGTTAGCGGGCTCTCAGCACCTTTTTGATCTCGAAGAAGCTTCTGTGGCGTGCCGAGACTGCCGCTGTATAATCTGAGAAGAATGAGATCACAGAATTTTGCACACGGATGGGCGGTGCCACCCTGGCCGTCTGGAGAATGGCGTCTCGATCACGAAAATTGAAGACGCGGGCCAACACAGGACGGGGGGGGGGGCCCCAGGCTTCTGCCTACCATTCGGTATCCTGTGTGCCCTTTCCACTGAAAAGAACGTCCAGAGTCCCTTAGTCTGCATGCACGTTTTTATGAGTTCTTCGATATGCAGGGACCCTTCTGATTCTGGAAGCCCCGTTATGCGAACTTTGTTGCGACTGGAGCGACCTTCCTGATCATCCAGTTTCTCTGCCATTCGTTTGTTCTCGGCCTCCAAACGTGCTCCCTTCTTTATCAGGTTTGCAGAGTCTTTGGCAAGGGTAGTCGTCACCTGCTCCACCTCCGTCACTCTAGCTGTCATTTTCTGAAAATCTGCTCTCAAAAACGTGACATCAGTTGAGATGGAACCCACAGTTGTTTGCACTTTGTGAAGGGCCTCCATAATATCGTCGAGCGTCACCTTAGGACCCCCATCGTCCTCTTTTTGCTTCCCTGCCTGAACCTTAGTTTCTGGCAGTGGAGGGAAGTCTTTAGGGTATGCAAATGTGTCCAGTTTGCCTTGCTGATTTGCGCGGGAGCCTCTGCCGCTCATTGTGCAATCTATTATAGTGCTTGCTCATTGGAGCAGGGCACAACAGAGGTGGGTCGGGCGGGGGGGGGGGGGTCTCTCGGCAACTGTTTTGATGCAATTTTTCTCCCCCCCGTGTATTTGTCGCCTGCTGCCACCAGTCGTTCTCACCACATCATCGCTACCGTAACTCACTCGTTCTTTACGCAACAGCTGCAGGGGTCCTTAGCTCTCTAGCGCTCCACAATCCTGAGCCGCGGGTCAACACCACCACAGGTCTACTGGGCACCCAGCCAGTTCAGACACAGCCCAGAGAGCAACAGCGCCGGCCCCTGCCAGCACTATGGCCACCGCCGAACCGCCTCCCACTTTTCTTACTACAGTTATATAGTGCCACTCATCTCCGTCTTCAGGTCCTTGAGTAGGTGGACCCTCGATGTGGAACGGCCAACCCCACTCTACGCGCTGCACCCAGGTGTGTCTATGCATTTGTCTCCGTGACCCTTGTTGTAGCATTGGCCCTCAGTACTTAATTGCGCAGTTTTTGTCGTGGCAGTGTCCACACCACTAGTGGGTAGGCCGATGCCTCTGCTGATGTGGGCGTCGTTAAGTTATAGATCACGAGGGGGGGGGGTCACGCTGCCACCTCGCCTCTGCCCCGATGTCTTATTCGTGACCTTCAAGCTTATGCCGGCCCTACGCTGATGCAGTGCTCAATCTTACGTCAGCCCCACCTGATGATCCCCCGTTCAGGCCCTCTGGGAACCCACAGGCGTGTGTGCAGGTCGTCCAATAATGCTCCAGGGTGAATGGGGGGCCACAAGTTCAAAAGTATCCAGCCCCGGTGTCTTCAGGCCTCACCTCAGCCTCACAAGCCGTCTGTGGCCCCACTCCGGTACAGATGCCAATCGAGAGACAGCCTCACCTCCTTGCTTTCTTCTCTCGATTGTCAGTGATTTTATAGGCGCTAGCGCAGCCCATCCGGGTCGCGCTTTGATCTCCGGCGTCCCAGGGGGGACGGGGGGGGGGTACCTTTGTCTATACTCAACGCTCCTCTCATCCCGCCGGCAATTGGTTCAGCCCGGCTCTCGCTACTCTCAGGGCTCCGCCGCCAACAACTGGTAGGTGTCTCCGACCACCCGGCGTCCTCTCAGGCTAGCCTGCCAAATCGAGTCCCCGGCTGCCGCAGGCCAACTAGGCCCAATCTGTTTGCGGCGATGTCACAGCCCAGCGCCCTCCATTTTTCAGCGGCGCTGGGTCGTCAAGGTCCGTCGAGGCTCGTCCACCCCTAAATCGGCTCTGGGCACAATTTTAATTTCGGATTATTGGTCGGATGAAACGGGGAGAGGTTCTCACCCTCAGAGCCCCGTTAAGCAGCTGCCATCTTGCTCGGCTGCTCGCCACGCCCCTCTCATGATTTTTAAAGAATATTTCAAGTTTTCAAAAGTAGACACTTCGAAGAAATTTCATAGAAAAGCAGACAATGGATTCCTATGGAGAAAATTCAGATTACTAGTAAACCCGGTAAGGATTACTTTTACCGTTCAGTACTGAGCTACAAGGTACAGTACTGGCTTCTCTCCTGATCACAGGTGAGTACTTCGGAATTCGGTTGATTTTATATGAATATTTTAAGTTTCCAAAACTTCACACTTAGAAGATTTTTTTCGAGTCAAGCCAGTCAATGTTATCCAATGGCAGGTAAGTGAGTTACCGGTTTTCAGGTGAGTAGTGGACTGGAGAAGTTAAGGTTCTGGGCATAGACTCGGGGGGCCCCCCAGGGTCAGGTAGGAACAGTTGGTTCATCCTCAGCGGCACATGGGCGGCCGGGTGCAGAGGTATTTAGGCCCAATGTTATCCAGTGAGGGGCAGGGGGTCTCCGGTTGGTGGCTGCTGGCTAGCAGGCCACACGGCTGTGGGAGTGGGGCTCCTGGTCACTTGCTCAGGGCAAATGGGGAAGTAGGATAGGGCAAAGGTGGCACGGCCAGCGGCACTTGGGCGGCTGGGTGCAGGTTGCTTTTGAGCCGTAGGGCACTCAATGTTATTCAAAGGGAAAGGTAACAAACGAACAAAGACTGCAGGCTCGGGGACGGAGACTCTTCAGGGGCGACCACCACTGCGAGAGGTAAGTTGGGATCTTGGAGCACAGGTAGGTACCCCAAAGGAAGACAACGGGGGGCTGTAGGGCGCCGGGTGCAGGGGTGTCTTTAGGTGTTGGGAAAGCTCACCCTCAGCTGGTCACGGTTGGAGGGGCCCCTGGTTCTGAGTCTGCAGGCGTCATCTGGTTCGTTGAGGAGGGTCTTTGGGCACTGAACTTCGGGTCCCAGTTGCCGGGGGGACGTCCTCATGGTCTTGGATCACTTGGGCACGGGCCGGGCTCAGCGGGTGCAGAATGGGCTGGTCCAGAGCTCCCTGGCTGGCACCAGGGGTGTTATTGCAGCAGAGCCTCTGCTGATGGGAGTCCCAGTCTTTAAGAGGGTCAAGGCAGGAAGGTCCTCTGGGTGTCCCAAGGTTGCTGTCCGCTGGAGTCGCCAGGGTTTAGGCAGGAGCAGGTTCCAGGATTGACAGGCCGGGAGGGCTGGGGCCAAGTCAGTTGTGGTCGTCCTGTTAGCAGCTGCACGGCGGGTCTATTTCCTCTTGATCTTCTTTCTTCTTTTCGTATCGGAATCTGGGGAAGGAAGGTTCCTGGTACCCCTAAATACTAAATTTAGAGGCGTTACTGGTAGGGCAAGGACAGGGACCAATAGGTCCCTGTCCTGGGGTGGGTACACCCCCTAGCCTGCTCCTCTTCTATGGGAGGGGGGCAGGAGCCTAGCTGTGATTGGGCAGGGCGCCCCATCTTCAAGATGGCCGGAGCCTGGGATTGTGCTTCACCTCGCTCTCCCACCTGAGGTGGGGTTGGCACAGGCTGGCACTCCCCCCTTCCTGATGTAGGGTTTCCCGCCAGTCTTCCCGCCAGAGTGGGGGTTAGAAAAGGTGGGGGCCAGTTGCTGAGTACAGCAAATGTTCTAGAGAAGCTCACAGATGGCACTTTCTCACAAAACGGCTCAACTCTTTTACTGGCGAAACCGCTGTAGCATGTGTGAGAAAGTGCCATCTTTCTTGCATTGGTATGCCCCGACTTTTTGGTGAATTGCTGATGTGCTTTGACTGAGTGTGCCCTGGGCTCCTGCCAACCAGGTGCCCATGGCCTGTGTTCCTTCCCTAAAACTGTGTTTAAACTAAAACCCAATTGGCCTCTCTGGCCACCTGTCAGCCCCTAGTAAATGGTACCCAGGGCATGGTGACCAGAGAAGACCCCTAAGAGCTGCAGCACTTATTGTGCCACCCTTAGGGGCCCTGTACCCTGACACCCACACCCTGCCTTTGCAGGCTGAGTATCTAAGTACAGAACTAAACAAAGAGTCGACATGGCCCACATCCCTGTGTGCCATGCCCACAAGCTCACTACCCTGGTATCCATCAGTCACCCCTCTAGCTGGGTGCCCTATGCCAATTGTGTGGGCACAGGTGTGTGAGCCCTGTGCACCTGCAGTACCCAGGGCCATTCCTGGGCACTGTAAGTGCAGTGCTGCCATTTAAGAGTATATGGTGCTGGGAGGTCATCATTACGAACTCCACAGCACCATGATGGCTTCATTGAAGACTGAGAAGTTTGATATCAACATTCTCAGCACATTAAACCAGCACTGATGCCACTTTGGGATTTCATGTAAAATGCACGACAGAGGGCTTCTTAGCGATGCCACCTGGAAACCTAACCACCTCCCAGTGTCTTGACTGTTTGGCTACCGAGGCTGCCACCACCAGACATGTTTCTGGACCCCTGGGTCGAGAGCCTGCCACTCTCGGGGGGCCTGGAACAATGCACATCCTGGGACGGGGTGCCAAGCCTACTCCCCCAGGATGGGCAGGGGACGCTTCAGAGGCATACTGCCCTTGTGAGCTTCTCCAGGCCAGTTGCTGTACTCAGCAACTGTCCCCCATTGGTTCTGACCCCCACTCTGGCGGGAAGAACGGCGGGAAAACCTAAGTGAGGAAAGGCGGTGTGCCAGCCTATGCCAACCCCACCCCTCAGGTGGGGGAGGCGAGGTGAAGCACGACTCCGGGCTCAGGCCATCTTGAAGATGGGGAGCCTTGCCCAATCACGGCTCTGCTCCTGTCCCCCTCCCACAGGAGAGGAGCAGGCTAGGGTGTGTACCTACCCCAGGACATGGACCCATTGGTCCCTGCCCTTGCCCTACTTCTAATGCCTCTAAATTTAGTATTTAGGGGCACCCTGATCCTTCCTTCCTCCGATCCTGTTTGCAACAACAATAAGACCAAGAAACAAGAAGACCTGCCGTCAGCTGCTAACAAAAGGACAACGCCCACTGACTTGGCCCCAGAACCTTACAGGCCTGTTGATCCTTGAATCTGCTCCTGCGAAGCTCCAGCGTCTCCAGCAGACAGCAACCTCGACAACCCCGGAGGACCTGCAGGCCTTGAACCTTCCAAAAGACTAGGACTTCCACGAGCAGTGGTTCTGCTCAAACAGTAATACCCCTGGTGTCAGCCAGGAACCGCAAATCCAGTCCACTCTGCACCCGCCTAGATCGGCCTGTACCTGAAAACTCAATTTCCTTCCATAGGTTAACATTGACTGGTTTTCACTTGAAATTTCTTCTAAGTGTGGAGTTTTGAAACTAAAATATTAATCTAAAATCAGCCGAATAACGAATTCCGAAACACTCACCTGTGATCAGAAGAGAAGCTAGTACTGTACCTTTTAGCCCAGTACTGAACCGCAAATTTCTTCTAAGTGTCAATTTTTGCAAACTAGAAATATTCCTTAAAAATCGTACTGACTACTAAAATGTAATTACTTACCTGTCTTAGGTAGAGATCCCAGTGCTGAACTTAGGAGTCAGTACTGGATTACAAAAGTAACAAGAACGTACTTTAACTGTGACTTAAATTTTTTTCCATAGGAAACCATTGACTGTTTTTCACTGAAAAGTTTCCAAGTGTCAACTTTGAAAATACATTTATATTCTTTAAAAAACACAATTGTAACCAAAACACTTTTACTCAACTGTGTACAGCTTATGTTCCAGGACTGAATCCAGGATCCAGTCCTGTGGTTAGAAAAGTAATTTTTAAATCCTTAAAGTAATCAACTGCATTTATGTACAAAAACCCATTGAGCTCATTGTTGAATTGTGTTTAAAATTGTGTTGCCTATTGCAACCACTGTAGCTATTGTTCTTAAAAAGTCTATTGCCTTTTTGCAAAGTAATTACCTAAAGTCACTCATATTGAAAGAAGTATATTTTGATACCCGTTGGTTCTAAAATAAAACGACTATATATTTTGATATAAAACAATTGGTCTAGAGTTCAGTTCTTGAGTGTGTGAAACCTTATGCTGACTAAGTGTGTACAACAAATGCTTTACACTGTCCTCTGATACTGCCTCACTGCTCGACCAAGCTACCACTTTTGAGAGTAAGGTCATATCTGACTTTAATCTCTGTCATACCTCTGGAGACTGGGGATTCTAAACACACTGTACCTTACTTTGGTCCAGTATATATAGAGCCACTTTCTTACAGCATGTCTCCTGAGTGGCACAAGTGGCAGGCTTGCTGGAGGTTCAGAATTTGGAGATGTATGGTTTGGCCACTATCTGAGGTTCTTTGAACAATTGGTTACAAAATGTATCTGGCATAATAAATGAATGAGTTATTTATACAGCACACGGCTACTCAGAGGAGTGTCCTGCCACTAGACGGAAGGATCCCATAGGTACATGCCTCATAACACAAGCCTTACAATCTCACAGAAAAAAGCCAGGTTTTAAGTTTCCTGTGGAAAACATTCTCAAGGGAAATCAAACTCCAATCATGTGGAAGTTTGTTCTAGGCTTTAGCCACCTGAAAGCAAAAAGCTTTACTGTCCCTACAGGCACGTTTGAAGCGGGCAATCAATAAAAGCAAAGCAGAGGCAGAATGCAGCACTCTGATAGGAAGATACTGTACAAATCTCTTTGCCTAATATCCAGGGCTGGACAAATACACTGCCTTATGAACCAGGACCAGGGTTTTGAATAGGATCTGCTTCATGATGGGCACCCAGCAGAGAGCTGGAATAACACCTGGAAAGATGCGAAAGTAGCCTCCACATTTTGGATTACCTGCATACGGTTCACCAATGGCTCCCCAACTCCTAAATAGAGGGTGTTGGTGTAATTAGGATTTGAAGTGATCATTGCCTAAGTCCCAGTTTTATAAAGACTTGCAACTTATCACGTCCTTGATACATACAGAAATATTCTTGACTCATTGCCAGAGTTGAATCCTTTATAACCCCAAATTATTGTGGGGCATTTTTGTACGAAAATTGTTTCAACTTGTACATATCTGTGGTCATTAATGCGCACTACCTTTTGAAACCCTGGGATTTCACTGGGAGAAGGATATGGCTGGTTTTGAAGATGATTGGATAGAAATATAACAGGGCTTGGTATGTCTTGCAATCTCCTTACTTCAGAGGTGAATACGATTCAAATTCTTCAACAAAACCTACTATAACCCTGAGAATCTCTGGCGAATGGACAGAAGACAAACCACGAGCTACCCTCATTGTGGTTCCACCATAGGTCCTTTCTTCCATAAGATATGGAAATGCTAAATAATAACCAGTTATTGGAAACCGGTAGGGGGGAGGTGGCATTCCTGACCCAAAGCAAGCAATCCATGGAATAATTGGGCTGGCGTGTGTGTGTGTGTGGGGGGGGGGGGGGGGGTTGGGGGAGGAATTCCTCACAGATCCAGTTCCCTCATTTCCCTAGGCCGTGCTTTGTGGTATGAACAAAGGTGGCATGTCTCTTAGATGGATTTGTTCGAAGAAGCATAACTAAGAATCTTTTACAAGAGGCGTCGCTTAAAACATATAAACTAAAATGGTGTGCCTCACAGTCACAGAGCATGCCACCTGAACAATGTTTGCGTTCTGTTATTATATCAAGACATATAACACCAAATATGGCCGACCTGGTGGGTTTGCCAATGCTTATTAGCAGTATCAAATAAATGAGTCACAACAAAGAGCTGTGTTATGAATAATATGGATTGAAAATGTTTCAGTTTTGAGAATGCAAGACTGAATTTAGCAGTACTAAGCTCTATGGAAGGGTCAGTGAGCTTCAGGCCTGGTCATCCAAGCCTCCTTTTCTTAACATTTGCCCACAGAAACTGGTGCTTCCTACTAGAGCTTCCTTTCATTCGAAAGTGGTTACTCCATTTCATACAAGTCAAACCACCACTCTGCCTACTTTTTACTCTCCGTCTCATCCTTCCAAGGTAGAGGAGTGACTTTACCAACTGGACCCAAAAAGAGCGCTGTCTTTCTTCCTTAACTGCACACAAGAGCTCAGAGTGGATGGCCAACTCTTCGTGTGGTATGTTGGAACAAAGAAAGGACAGGTTGTACAGAAGAGGACCATCTCCTCAATGGATCGTTCTCTGTATCAAAATCTACTGCGCTTTGGACAAGAAGCAAATCCCACGAAGGTTTACATGCTCATTCCACCAGATCTAAAGCTGCCACAACTGCATTACCATGCAGAGTTCCCGTCGGGGGCATCTGGCAGGCAGCAGCATGGGCATCTCTGCACACGTTTGCCAAACACTACTTTCTGGACAGTCAGGTCTGTACGTATGGGTATTTTGTCCGTTCGGTCCTGCAGATCTTCGTGTGTAATTGGTCCGCAGACCCACATTCCGGAGAGGTATTACTTGGGGAATCTGCATCTAGGAGTTTCTATCAGCTGAATAAGTTACTTCCTTCCAGTTATGTTTTATCTGGTAGAGACTCTTATCTAGCTGGAGATTCCTTACTGACCCAATCCATCTTCCTGCTCTGCGATCGAATTTTTAGGGACAAGGCTTTCCCCCTTTCAGGGGCCTTGTTTTTAACACCAGGAGTCAGGGTACTACGTGGCTCTGCGCTTCTGGCGTAAAAAGTACCTGACGTCAGCGTGGCTGAGTGGCACCTATATAGGCACTGTGAACGTCCTTTCAGGCATGGATGATGCCAACAACCCCACGTGGAGCTGAATGATGCACCTACTGGCATACAGTGTTATGGCTTGCAGATAATATCCGCATCCAGTCTGACGACTGTGGCCAAGTCGAAGGCAAGAAATCTACAGCTAGATAGTCTCTACCAGATAAGGTGTTCCATAAGGTAAGAAAACTGTTCACTTTTTTTCTGTTGAAACCGCCAATATTTCTGTAGTTATGCATCTCCTTCGCATACTTTTCATCAAGTCACAATTACAGTTGGCTTTAGTATTCTGTAAAGAGATCAAAGACTGGGTGTGCTCGTAGTCTGAAGACATCTATGACCCACTAATCGGTACTTTGAGAAACGGACACTGCCTGAAGGCTGCTCTGCAGAGCTCGAACCCATAACCCTCATAAATACTCACCCATAACCTGAACTCACTGAGAGAACCACAGGCGATTCAATTCACAGTATGTCCTACACAAGTCATATGCTGCATTAAATAACTCTAGAAGCATAATGTTTGGAAAAATCAAATACTCTTAGCTTATGCAAGATAAAAACGGACTGCATCTGTTTATATGGATTACCGTAAATGTTTTTATAGTCATTGTTGAGAGCTCAATCAATGTTTTTGTATAATGCTGTTAAGGACATTAACATAGCGCCCAAAGGGGGCCAGTTTCTAAGTCCTTTATTAGCAATGGCCATAGATATGATAGTTGCCAGTAGAGACTTTGCTCACCACTGAAACTGAGATGACTCCCATCACATGGGGAGTGGTGTAGGGTATGGACTACTGTGCCAATTTGGAAGAACTAGTGTAGAGAGCATGCAACTGTAATAGGAACATCATGAAGTCTGGGGTCTGTGGTGGTCATTTTCAACAAGCACTGCCAGTGCCAATTGGTCTAGGTTTAAAGGAATGCTGTATGGTAAGGTGCCGGACTTGCGCAGCTTGTACCCTTCGTATCCCAGAGATTGACTTCACACGCTCGCCAAGCCCGCAGTCACTGGATCCTTGCATTCAACACACCCTGAATCAGTCTAATGGACGCGTTTTGACCTCCCATCCCACTGCTGCTTCGACTGCAGCTTTTCCCTCCTGAGGATTATTCTCCGTGCGCCCACTATGGCCAGCAGCAATCGGACCCACGTATTATACACCAATTCTTCCAATGGACACACCCTGATGCGTCCTACCATTCCACTGCCCTCACTGTGGTTACCCTCCCCCAACCTGGATCAACCACATCCAGGTGCTCCATTCGATGTACTAGTACATTGCTATGTAATTATCTGTAACCTGGTCCTGATGATGGCCTAACATTGCACATAGGCCGAAACGCCGTCGACTTTCACAGCAAAATTTACAGCACCTATCTTGTGTTTGCCCATTTAAATCACTCTGTATTCATTTGCATTTACTGTATGGTTATTACTATGAATACACCTTGTATATAACTTGTTTCGCGCCCCTTGTCACTTGCGCTGTTCACCATTTCACAAGCTCTTGTGCACAGTATAACACAGGTTACATGCCGTTTAATGTAACACAGTGCTTTCTTTACCTTTAAATATATGACAATATATACAAAAGTTTCTCTTTATCTCTACAAATTGTCTCCCTGTTTTTCCTACTGTGATCATAGCAAGTATTTTTGCACCCGTAGCTGTCGACTTTCACAGCAAAATTTACAGCACCTTTCTTGGGTTTGCCCATTTAAATCACTCTGTATTCATTTGCATTCTGTATGGTTATTACTACGAATACACCTTGTAAATAACTTGTTTTGTGCCACCTGTACATACTTCCTCAGGTGTCACTTGCACTGTTCACCATTTCACGAGCACTTTTGCACAGTATAAGACAGGTTACATGCCATTTAATGTAACACAGTGCTTTCTTTACCTTTAAATATTTGACAATATATACAAAAGTTTCTCTTTCTCTCTGCAA
The DNA here is from genome assembly GCF_964263255.1 of Lissotriton vulgaris. Lineage (NCBI taxonomy): Eukaryota > Metazoa > Chordata > Amphibia > Caudata > Salamandridae > Lissotriton > Lissotriton vulgaris. The sequence goes on along the minus strand of NC_141696.1, from coordinate 473,001,976 downwards.
ATTATTGTCTCCCTGTTTTTCCTTCTGTGCTCATAGCAACTATTTGTGCTCCCGTAGAAATTGCCTGACAAATAAATACCCTCTGAGACACTGTTGTATGTTACATACCATTGCCCTGGTCTCTACTGGGTTTATGGGCTACCTCCTGTAGCTTGTTACTGTATGGTAATGTGAATAATGAGAATACATTTGTATTTGTGTGGAAGCAGAACCGTAGAATAATATTGGTGCAAGTTAAAAGGTCAGGTAACAGTTGTATTGTCAAGCCAAACCCTAAAAACCATGCAGGTTAATGACTGCCCGGTTCCCATCTGTATTGCTGCTAGGGAAAAACAGCATCATTTATCTAGTTCTCTAAGACACATTAATAGCATTCCAATGTTGTCCCAATATGTGGTTGGAGCCAAAGCCCCTTTCTCTTCATCCTCACATAATTTTTTTTTGAAAAATATGTTTATTGCGGAAAGCATAGAAGACATCAACAAATAAATCTACTTATAGGCACTGATGGATACAATGAACTAAATTGAACATACAGGAAAACACACGGCCATGTAGCCTACATCCCGGAGGCCAGGCGGCGTACGTTGATAAGTGTCACAAGGTAAACATAAACATTTGCATAAAAGACATGCGTATCGCCATTATCCGCTGTTTTTTCCTTTTCTTGATATTCTCCCACCCATGTCTTCCGTTGATCCCAGCCCTCATCCGCTGCTACCGATGAATTTTTTTTCCAATAAAAAACACAAGCTAGTAACGAGCAACATAACAACTTCCCCTCCACACTTGGCATCGTCAATAGGGTGCATGTAGACAGTCCGGTTACCTTTGTATGGCCTATTGGGGTAGAGACAGCACAGTTAACAGCAAACCATTGGGAATCAAGGCAAATGACATAGTTATAGAAAATGGAACATTAGTGCGCACTCAATAAAGCACTACTTCGAAACACGGCCCTCCACCCCCCTCCTCTCCACATCCTCCTCGGAACCAGACGCCACAGGGGTAAACAGCTCGGCACTGGTGGCGTCCGAATCATCACTGGGCATCCCCTCAGCACACATCATTCTCGACGCTAATAAGTCGTCCTGAAGCTTCTCATCGCGGCGCGTGCGCTGCATGTGTGTTTCCTCCGCCAGGGACCATTCCCTAAAATCCCGAAGCCAGAGGGAGAACTTGGGGGCTCTCTGTCCCATCCAAGTAATAGCCACGCACCTCCTTGCCAACACCAGGAGCAATTGTAGCAATTTGTAGGACAAGTTCCTCTTTTTGGGCTTGGGCACTAGGGCCAAGAGACAGTGAAGTGGAGCCAGGGCAATCTGGAGGCCCGTCACTCGGCCAATGTGCTCCACCACAGCCCTCCAAAAGCTACCGACCTGCGGGCATTCCCAAGCTAAGTGGAAGAATCCAGCTCTCTCCGCCCCACACCTAGGGCAGTTGTCTCTTCATTTCGCTGAAATACGGGCCAGGGAGACCGGGGTCATGTAGGTGCGATGTAGAAAATTAAAGTGGATCAATTTAAATCGTGCATTGCACAACACTTTTCGGGTCAGGAGCCCAATACGTTTGCGCTGTCCCGGCTCCAGAACCATCCCCAAATCCGCCGCCCAGGACGGCGCGACCGGAGGGGCTGAATCCCGTCTCATGGCTGAGTACAATAAGGTGATCAGCCGCCTTCCCGTGCCGCAGGAGAGAAGAATGTTCAGGGTGTGGGCCAACGTGGGCGCCTTCCGGGAACTGGGGCCAAGTCGCCCTCACCATCTCCTGCAGTCCCCTGTAATGCAGGTACTGTCCCCTACCCTGGTCGAAGGCTGCCTCAGCGCGCTCCAAGGACACAAAGGAGTCGTCTGGATGAAGGTCAGGCAGAGTCTCACACCCACCGTCCCGCCACTCCCGAAAGGACATATTCTCCTCCATCAGCTTCACCTGGGCCAAAATCCACACTGGCAGTTCCCTATGAAAGGGGGCCCGCTGCAAGATCCGTTCGACAAACCGCTGCCAGATCCCCGCCGCATGGCGCACCACATAGGGCAGGGCCCCGTCCGCCCCCGTCCCTGCATCAGCGCCACCTGCAAGGCTGTCTCGTCCGCTCTGCCCGCCAGGAGCCGCAGCTCCCAGTTGTCCGTGCCCGCGAACCACCGTGCAGCTGGTAGGAGCTGTGCCGCATAATAGTAGAGGTCAAACCGTGGAGCCTCAAGGCCCCCCTCCTCCCAGCTCCGGACCACGGTATGCAAGGCTACCCTACTTCTGCCGCCCGCCCAGAGTAAGGACGTGAGCAGCGAGTTGAGCTCTCTAAATATTCGGGGGGGAGCGGGCACAGTGTATTTTGCAGGACATACAATATCCTAGGCAACATTACCATTTTAGAAATCGCCAACCGTCCCATGAGAGAAAGGGGGAGCGTATTCCAGAATGACACGGACTGGCGCAGTGAGCTGAGCACCCTCTCAGCATTTCGAACCAGCAGTTGCTCGTCAGACGAGGCCACCTGAATGCCCAAATATCGAAAGGCCTCCAGCTCCCATCGCAGCCCCAAGCACGGGGAACTCCCTCCCGGATCTGCATCACAGCCTGTCAGGGGAAAAATCAGGGATTTCCCGGGGTTGATGTGCAGCCCAGAGGCCGCTCCAAAACGGTCTAGCAACCGCAGTAGAACGGGGAGCGATTCGCTTGGGGAGGTTAGATAGAATATGGCGTCATCCGCGAAGAGGGAAATCTCATGCACGACTCCCCCCACTTTAATACCCCACTGTTCCATCTCCGCACGAATGGAGACCGCCAAGGGCTGTATCGCCAAGGCGAATAGGAGCGGCGACAGGGGGGCACCCCTGACGAGTGCCCCTCCCCAAAGACCACTCCTCAGAGCGGGCCGACCCAAGCCTAACCCTAGCCCGTGGTGCCCCGTAGAGGATCCGGATCCAAGTGCAAAACACTGGCCCCAGCCCTGCCATCTGGAGCACCTCCAACAAATATCCCCAGCTGACCGTGTCAAAGGCTTTAGCCAGATTGACTGAAACCAAGACGTGGGGCTCTTCCCTACCCTGCACCTCGTGGAGGATATGATTCAAACGCCGCAAGTTCATTGCAGTATTACGACCAGGGATAAACCCACACTGGTCCTCATGGACCAAGTGTGTCATATGTGGGGCCAGTCGAGTGGCCAAAAGTCTGGTGATGATCTTCACGTCGGTATTGATCAGAGTGATAGGCCGGTACGCCGCGGGATCGCAACTATCTCCTCCTGGTTTTAAAATCATGCAGACCTCTCCCTGATTCATGGTGGGCGGAAGGACGCCGCACTCCAGGGCCTCATTATAGACCTGCAGTAAGAGCGGGCCCAGGACATCCCCAAACGAGTGATAAAATTCAGGCGGGAAGCCCTCTCCGCCCGATACCTTAGCTCATGGAAGGGCGGCCAACGCCACTCGAATCTCCCGGAGTGTTAACACCGCATCCAGCTTCTCCGCCGCCTCTCCTGAGAGGGCCTGGAGGGTCGATCCCTGGAGGTAAGGCCGATAGTAGGCCTCCGTAACACCTCCCGTAAGTGGGAACGAAGGACCTCGAGGATGTCAGACTCCGAATGTACCATGTCACCAGCGGGGTCCTGCAAGGCAACTATCCGCTCTGGTTCAGATTCTCGCCTAAGTATCCAGGCCAGCAGTCGGCCGGACTTGTCCCCCTCACGGTGGAGGCGCTGCCGATATTGACTCAAAGTATACTTGTCCAGACGGGTAAGAATGTCATGGACGAACATCTGAGCCTCCCCCTCCGTCGCCCAGTCCGAGGCATCTGGAACCGGGAGAGACTGACAGCGCCGGAGTCTATCCTCTGCGTCCCGCAACTCAGAGAGCAAGTGCTTCCGGACTCCATAAGTGAGGCCCATACAGGCACCACGCACCACCGCTTTCAGGGCCTCATTTGGTTGAGTAGGGCAAATCACCGACGGTCCAGTTCAGGTCGATATAATTGGCCAGGGTAGTCGCCACATGGTCCTTTCCCACCTGGTCCTGCAGGAGGTCCGTTGGCATCCGCCAAGTACGGGGGCACGTAGTCTGGTCAGCCCAGGTCACGTCTCACGCCACCGAGGGAATGGTCTGACAGAAAAAGGTCATATAAAGTAAAGGAGGCCCCCTTATCTTATGGGTCTGGGACCAGGGGAATCTTAGGAGAAAGCACAAAAGGTCCCTTCGGGTAACCACAAAGATGGTCTTACCTATATAAAGATGCCCTACTTTTCTCAGCAATACCAATCGCACAATAATCAAGAACCTCCAAGTATAGAGAAACATAAAAATAAATATGAATAAATGATGAAGTCAACACAATAATGTGACTAATAGTCATGCAAGTAACAGTACATATAATACCTCTTGTTGGGGAGTTTAAGCAAAGAGAGAGAAATGTTTTAAGTTATACATGTGTGCATTTATTCAAGAACATTGTTGTATAGTAATAATCACAAAGACTGAAAAAATACATTCATTTATAAAAAATACATTGTTAGCTAAAAACAGTCAATAGAAAACATATAATATACAATGATGGTTAAAATGTTCACAAGAACAGGGATCGACACAGCGTTTTGGTTGAAGGTGTCAATTAAAAACCTTCTTCAGGACCAGTTCTAGAAGGAAACACACAATTACTCTTTCATGTATAAAATCCATTTTTAGGTATACATAAACATTCTCTGTTTGCTGTTACTGCTATAGTCGTCACTATCTACTACTAGTTAAATCTATTGAGGACCGATCTTATTGGTAGGTTGCTGTATTGGTATTGTCGAAAAAAGGTTATAGGAGGGCACAATTAATGGACACCAGTCTCTATAGTTCTGGCATTCTGTTTTAGAGTAGTTATAGATATATTCTATACATAAGATATATACTACAATGTCTTTATTACCTGAGGTCTGTTAATTCATCCAAGTTAATCATGGAAGACAAACGGCCCGATTTAAATGATCCGGGTTAAGCAGACTTCACGCTTATAGAGTCTGGATATAGCTGAGGAGTTCTGGTATCTATAGATGGGCAATTGCAACAGAACAAGAGGGTGTCTTACATTCATAGTCCTACTTTACTTTCTTGTTTACTCTTGTTTATATCTATGAAAATTGAAAAAGTAAATATATACCTTTTGGTGATACTGATGACAATCACGCTATTGTAATAGGAGCCACCGATGTCTGCTTATGTATCTTGTAGCATTTTGCTGAAGAGGGAAATCAAATGCATGGAGTTTTACCCTATTGTTTTAGCAAGTGTTAGTTCTTAATGGTCTATAGTTGGCTTATGATTACACTTACCCAGACTTCATTGAATGGCAAATCGCTGTACTCGTAACCCTTTTAATTGGCTTTTCTTTTCGGTATAGTAAATGTAGGGGTTGTCCTCACACTGTTAAATACAAAAGCCGGAGATACATTGATAGTATCTCCCGGTATATTGGCACGTTTTTGCGCATTATTATATTGATAGGATGTTAATATTCGGATGCGGACTATATTTGATGGATTCAGAGTCCTATTAATACAGTCCTGTTAAGGAGGCTACGCTTCTAATGAAGCATTGTTAGCTGAACGGAATGGTTCCGTACGTTTGTTAGCCGCATGTCAAAGTCGGGGATTGTAGTTATATTAAAGGCGGCAGTCTGTGGGATTAGTTTACCGCTACGTTTAATAAAGGACAATCATTTCAAGATCTGCTGGTTACGCTACGGCATGCCCAATTCCCGCGTGTGTCTTACCTCTTGATATAGAGTCTGCCTCCCTGCTCCTATTACGACGGCGTTTCGGGGGTTCTATTTTCTTCAGATGTTTGCGAGGACGCCACTTCGTGCCTTATATGTTAGGTGTCACGCTATTGGATAAAAGAAACTGGCATTCTGATAGGCCCACCTCCGATCATGTGATCGGGTGGTTTCAAAACTAGGTAACTATGATAATATATTCCAGACACTTTGTCATCGCAATTGAATTTTCAGAAACAGTCTCTTTATATGAGAACATGTACGATTTTGCCACAGTTTATATTAAGACTCAGAAATTAATAATAGATTAGTGGCGATTTATTAAATAGATGAGCACATACATTGCAATCCCGACATCAAAAGTACAATGTGCACTTCCAATCGAAAAAACGGCATAAAGTTACCTAGTTTTGAAACCACACGATCACATGATCGGAGGCGGGCCTATCAGAATGCCGGTTTCTTTTATCCAATTGCGTGACACCTAACATATAAGGCACGAAGTGGCGTCCTCGCAAACATCCGAAGAAAATAGAACCCCCGAAACGCCGTCGTAATAGGAGCAGGGAGGCAGACCCTATATCAAGAGGTAAGACACGCGGGAATTGGGCATGCCATAGCGTAACCAGCTGATCTTGAAATGATTGTCCTTTATGTACCTTTAAACGTAGCGGTAAACAAATCCCACAGACTGCCGCCTTTAATATAACTACAATCCTTGACTTTGACATGCGGCTAACCAACGTACAGAACCATTCCGTTCAGCTAACAATGCTACATTAGAAGCGCAGCCTCCTTAACAGGACTGTATTAATATGACTCTGAATCCATCAAATATAGTCCGCATCCGAATATTAACATTCTTTCAATATAATAATGCGCAAAAACGTGCCAATATACCGGGAGATACTATCAATGTAACTCCGGCTTTTGTATTTAACAGTGTGAGGACAACCCCTACATTTACTATACCAAAAAGAAAAGCCAATTAAAAGGGCTACGAGTACAGCGATTTGCCATTCAATGAAGTCTGGGTAAGTGTAATCATAAGCCAACTATAGACCATTAAGAACTAACACTTGCTAAAACAATAGGATAAAACTCCATGCATTTGATTTCCCTCTTCAGCAAAATGCTACTAGATACATAAGCAGACATCGATGGCTCCTATTACAATAGCGTGATTGTCATCAGTATCACCAAAAGGTATATATTTACTTTTTCAATTTTCATAGATATAAACAAGAGTAAACAAGAAAGTAAAGTATGACTATGAATGTAAGACACCCTCTTGTTCAGTTGCAATTGCCCATATATAGATACCAGAACTCCTCAGATATATCCAGACTCTATAAGCGTGAAGTCTGCTTAAACCCTGATCATTTAATCGGGCCGTTTGTCTTCCATGATTAACTTGGATGAATTAACAGACCTCGGGTAATAAGACATCGTAGTATATATCTTATGTATAGAATATATCTACAACTACTCTAAAACAGAATGCCAGAACTATAGAGACTGGTGTCCATTAATTGTGCCCTCCTATAACCTTTTTTCGACAATACCAATACAGCAACCTACCAATAAGATTGGTCCTCAATAGATTTAACTAGTAGTAGATAGTGACAAATATAGCAGTAACAGCAAACAGAGAATGTTTATGTATACCTAAAAATGGATTTTATACATGAAAGAGTAATTGTGTGTTTCCTTCTAGAACTGGTCCTGAAGAAGGTTTTTAATTGACACTTTCAACCGAAACGCTGCGTCGACCCCTGTTCTTGTGAACATTTTAACCATCATTGTATATTATATGTTTTCTATTGACTTTGTTTTTAGCCAACCATGTATTTTTTTATAAATGAATGTATTTTTTCAGTCTTTGTGATTATTACTATACAACAATGTTCTTGAATAAATGCACAAATGTATAACTTAAAACATTTCTCTCTCTTTGCTTAAATTCCCCAACAAGAGGCATTATATGTACTGTTACTTGCATGACTATTAGTCACATTATTGTGTTGACTTCATCATTTATTCATATTTATTTTTATGTTTCTCTATACTTGGAGGTTCTCGATTATTGTGAGATTGGTATTGCTGAGAAAAGCAGGGCATCTTTATATAGGTAATACCACCTTTGTGGTTACCCGAAGGGACCTTTTGCGCTTTCTCCTGACAGAAAAAGGGCCTGGTGGGTAACCACCAAGGAGAGGGACGCCGCAATATTGGCCGCAAGGACGCGATCTAGTCTGCTGTGGGTACCGTGTATCGGGGTATAACAGGTGTAGAGCCTCTGGGTAGGGTGGCCCGTGGGACACACATCCACCGCCCCCAAATTGTGCATCACTTCCCGGAGCCTCGCCGTCATGCGCTGCTTCGTGCCAGAGCGAGGAGGACATCGATCCAGATCCGGATCCAAAACGCAGTTAAAATCCCCAAACCAAAAGAAGGGGGTATCAAGATCCGAGGCAATAAGATCCTGGAGATTGGAAAAGAAGCCAGGGTCATCTACATTCGGTGCGTATGAATTTAGGAGCAGGAAATCCCTACCATCCAACGTAACCCACAGCAGCAGAGACCTGCCTTCTATGTCTGCCTTTAGATACTGAACGGCACAGGGAACCCCAGGCGCCACCCAGATGAGGACCTCCCTGGCATAGCTGGAGAAGGAGGAATGGAAGACCTGGCCCCTCCATTTTTTGGACAGTTTCTGAGCACCCTCCTCGTTCAAGTGGGTCTCCTGGAGACACGCCACAGAGACCCCATGTCTTCGGAGGAATGAAAGGACCCTGTGTCTCTTGGTGCAAGTGCCCAACCCGCCCACGTTCCAGGTTAAGAATTTGAAACCCATTTCAGACAATGATTCCCCTCCGGGCTCTGTAGTACATAAATTGCGATCCGCCACCCCCAGGGCCAAGCACTGACCGGGTCGGGAAGTTCAACTCCCAGGACCAGCCACACACAAACCCGAACCATCGTACACTTGATGCCAACAACAACTCTCCCTCTCAACCCCTCCCAACCCCAGAACTCCTCCGGAACAATCCCCTCCACCCCCACCCACGAGCAAAAAGACAGCTAGAACAAAACATGCTATCCTGCCCTCCCCCTGCCGGTGCCAGGACGTGCACAGCCACCCCATCTGTTCCACACAACACTCACACACACACACAACCTAACCAATAACACCCCCCTCCCCTTCCAGCTCCCCGCAGGACCCAATCTGACAGGACAGTTGCTAGGCTGGCTATAAATATGAAACACATAGCCTCCCGCCCTAGAGTCCTCCTTCAGCAGGATGCAATCCGTCAGTGGCTCGGATAGTCCAGTCTCCGGGATCACCGGGGCCATAGTGTCCGTACCCGGTACTGTATCCTGTAGGGTGTCCGGAACCAAAACTCCCCCAGGGACAGACCTGCTCGGGACTCCGGACCCGTCTCCTCCCCGGAAGGTCTCGGAAGCGGAGCGCCATCCTCGCCCACCATGATCCTAGACCCCTCGGGATCTTCTGAACCAGATCGGCGTCTTCGTCGTCCACGACGTCGTCTCTGAGGACGGGTCCCCCACGTCTCACGGGGCCCCCCGCGTTCTCCCGGTGGCAGGTCATCGCCCCGTATCTCCAGCCACCCCCCATACCTCTGCTGGGGATTCAAAGAAGTGTGCACGATACTGCGAGATCACCTTGAGCTTGGCCGGATATAATAGCATGTACTGGAGCTTCATCTCTCGGAGCTTTTGTTTTACCCCCAGGTAGGACTTCCGCTGCTCCTGCACTTGCTGGGTGTAGTCAGGATATAAGGAGACACGGCTGTTTTCGATAGTGAGATTCACCGTCTCCCTCACCGCCCTCAATATGTAGTCCCGGTCTTTATAGTTCAGGATCTTAGCAATGAGTGCCCTCGGGGGCTCCCTCGGAGGCGGAACTAGGGCCCGGTGCGCCCGTTCGATAAAGAAGACGCTCGACAGTCCCTGCGGACACAGGTGGGTTCGAATCCAGGTCTCCAGGAAACGCTCGGCATTACCCGCCTCCAACCGTTCTGGCACACCAGGACCCTAATATTACTGCGACGCGCTCTTCCCTCCGCGTCCTCAGCTCTCCGCTCCAAGGCATGCGTCGCGGCCGTGAGGTGCGTTACCGTCTTCTTGAGGGAGGCCACCTCGCCTTGCAAGTGGGTAATGTTGCCCTCGGCATCCGAGACCTTATCCGCCACCTTCCAAAGATCCGTCCCCAAAAGATTAACATCAATTGACACAGTCTCAATCTGCCGCGCCAGCTCAGTGTGGGAGCCTTGTATAGCTTTCAATAGTTCGGCCCGGGAGGCTCCGCAGGCCCACCCGCACCCTCCTCCTGACTGGTCTGGCGCGTAATTCGTTGCGACGGCAGCCGCTGGGTAGTGTACTGCGTAATGGTGTTGGGCTGGGTGGACTTCGACATCCTATCCTTGTGCATTGCCGGTTGCCAAAACAGTCCCAACGATCCCTCCAGGGGAGTTCCAAGGATCACTCACGCCCAACGTCCCTCAGCTGCGGGTCCCCAGGCAGCTCTCAGGTCGTATGTCCAGTACACTCAACCGTACCCCCAGGTCGTTGTAAGGGGCGTCAAAAGCAGGGGGACGCCAGGCAAGTGCCAAAAGTACCCCCGCCGCAGCCCAGGCAAGGTCACACAGCTGCAGTCAGGGTCGGAGGGCCCCTTGTCACCTCCCAGGGCAGCAGCGACTGTGGGGGCAGTCCGAGACGACAATCCGATCCCCTCAGAGGCGCTCGACAATGGAGTGGAGCTCACAGGATGGTAGGTGGTAAGCACGGGCAGCACCCCCCCTCTTCGCCAGGTAAGCGGTGGGGCCCGGGGCAAGCAGGCCAGCACAGGGAGGAGGTACGTTGCGGCGGGCCGGCAATCCAATGTTCAGCCACTCACCCGTGCTCTCGCTATCGCAGCCTCCCAGGATCGCGGGGCTCTCGCCAACAACAGCGCCCTTGAGGGCAGTCCGGGGCAACAATCCAATCCCCCAGGAGTCGCCCGATATAGGAGTCAGCCTCACAGGATAATAGGCGGCAAGGTCAATCAGCACCCTCTCACTTCGCCAGGCAGGCGGTGGGGCCCAAGGCATGTAGGCCAGCACAGGGAGCAGGAGCTGCAGCGTCCGCAGGGCCTATTCGGCGCGTCAAACCGCCCCCCCGGGGGGCGCCCAGGTAGGGAGGGAGGTCCGCAAGAAAAAGATGCCCAAGCGGCAATGTCCTACCGCATACACCTCCCTCCTCTCCAACGGCGGGACACAGGGCAGGTAGGCCGGCACCGGGAGCAGGATCCTCCTGTTGGTCGGGCGGCCCGGTCTACGGCCACCCACCCCGATGCAACAGTCACAGCTCCCCAGGGCTCAGAGCCACTCAGCAACAGGAGTGCCGTGGGGTAGGGGCACCGCAATGTGCTAGCTTCAGGTTCCTTCACCGTGATCAATGTCCTCTCCGCCTCGACAGCAAGATGGCGGCCCAGCAGGGGAGTTGCTCAAATCCGTACTCCGATGCCCCACAGTGCCACTCTCGCCCTGACTGCCTCAAAGTGCATGCCAGCCCCCAGGTCTGCCAGGGCAAGGAAGTCTGTCCCCAGGACCGCCCACCCGGTCGGGAGGCTCCCGCACTAATCACAAGGCAGCGTCCGGGGGGAAGGGCGGCCGCCGTCGCACCCCTGGGCCTCCGGGTCGGATCCAAGCAAGGTACGATACCCGCAGAGCCCTCCGGCCACACACGGGCCTCACCGAGGCGGAGCCCCAGATGGCAGCAGGCTCTGCCGTCCAGCAGGCGACACCACGGTCTCCAGGGGACACAGGGAAGCAGGTCCGCCTCCGCAACACCGCTCCGGACCAGGCCGCAATCCCCGGCCTCACGTAGGTGGAGGGCCGGTTTCCACAGCGTCAGCCCTTCTTGCCGAGAACTTCGCGGATCGCCGCTCTGTCGCCGGCCCGGGGGTCACTATCGTGAGAGGAGCCCCCGTCTCCCGGTACAGGCAAGAAAATGCCCAAACAGGATATTTATGCAGGATGTCTGGGTCCGCAGGACGGGAGCTGGCGGAGCTCACGTCCTGTCGGCCATGCTGCTTGGCCACGCCCCCCCATCCTCACATAATGAAATGGTGACAGTTGAGCTGTCAAGCCAGACTATAAAAAGTGTGGCAGGCATATGTATGTATGGTATATTTATTTTGTATAGGTAATGTAATATTTTTTATGAATCTAATGGAGCAGCAAGAATCGAAATTTGCCTAGCATTGTAACGGTAAGTTTCAATTCTATTAAGGACACGGAGGCGAGGATTATGCTTTTTCCTTCTTCGCTGTTTATTCATCACAACACACAGCAGCCAAAAAAGCAATAACATGAGCCCTAAACCCCTCAACAAAGGTAAAAGGGCTAAAATAACCACAACAAAATTTTTCTCCGTAAACTACAAGTCCCATGACAGCAAGTCAGGCAGTCCACAGCTTAGTCCTTCCTCCATATCCATGCAGGTTAAAAAGGACGTCCTCCCTGTGCCTACTTCCTCTTTCTTCGCGCGAGTCACGCCATAGTATCACTGGTCTTGTTTCGCACCATCATTTCCTAGCAAGAAAAATACACAAAGCGTCAGCCGTGCAAGGATAAGAAACCCTATGTGCACCATCAGGAAAAAAGATGACTGTGAGAACAGTGCAGGTTACAACCACACAGTAGAGGAAAACTGACTACTTACTGCAGAACGGGGTGGGAACTGCTTCCACCGAAGGCCCGGGAGGGATAATCCTCGCCTCCGTGTCCTTAATAGAATTGAAACTTACCGTTACAATGCTAGGCAAATTTCGATTCTATGTCAGGACCCGAGGCTTCAGATTATGCTAGTTCAAAGCTTACTTACCACCAATTGTGCGATATCCACCACCGGTTTAAAGTAGAACCTTTTAAAGGTGGAATCAGAGGATCAGTCCGCCGCGCGCATGAGGTCCTCCAAGCGGGCTCCCAACGAAAAGGCTTTTGAAGCCATGGCCCCTCTGGCCGAATGAACACCAAACTGCTTCGTATCAATACCTGCTTCTTGCATGATCCACCGTACCCATCTGGCAATGGTGGGTGATGAGACAGCCTTGTGCGGTTTCCGTAACGCAATCAGGAGCTGTCGCTCGCCCGCAGGGCGAAGTTCTAGGGTCGCTTCATCATACGCTTTCAAGCATTTCACCACACAGAGTTTGGGGACGTCGACGAAATACGGGTAGGAAATCGTCCTTGACCCACATTTCGTACGGCGCCCCAAAGTGAAGACGACCCCATCGGGGGAAAAAACCCTCGCTGAAACATCCAGAGCTCGCACATCCGAAACTCGCCTGCATGAAACCAGGCACAAAAGCATCGCTAATTTAGCTGAGAGCTCTTTCAAGGACAAATACCTATTCTGCTGCCAAGACAAAAGAAGATTCAACACAAGGTTAACGTCCCAGAGAACCGAATATCGCGGTTCCGGGGGCAAGGAAAGGCGAATGCCCCTCAAAAGCCTACAGACAAAAGGATGTGCCCCAATCGGTGCACCTTCTACCGGATTGTGGCCTGCTGAGATCGCCGAACGCATTGCATTGACAATGCGATATGCCAGGCCGGCCGAAGCAGAGTCCGCCAGAAAATTTAGAACTGGCACGACGCCTGCGACCATGGGATCCAGACCCCGTCGAAGACACCAACGAGACCACTTATTCCAGGCCGAGCGGTATCGTTTCGCCGTGCCACCGGCCCAGGCCTTGGAGAGGAAAGCTTCAGCCGGTCCCGAAAGGCCTGGGAGCGACCAGCGTCGCCCGAAAGCCTCCACGCCATGAGGTGGAGAGAGCTCTGCATCACCAGAGGATGGGGGTCCCCGTCCGCGTTGAGAAGAAGATGCGGAAACCGGGAGAGTAGGATTGGAGAATCCCAAGAAAGTTCCAGAGGAACTGGAAACCACACTTGAGATCTCCACCAGGGGGTCACCATGATCATCTCCGCTAGCTGGCGGCGAAGCTGGGCTGCCGCCCTCAATCATTGAAAACGGAGGGAAAGCGTACGACCTCTCTGGACCCCAGTCCTGGAGGAAAGCATCCGTGGCTTCCGCGAGAGGGTCCAGTCTCCAGCTGAAGAACCGCAGCAACTGATGGTCCAGGCGGGATGCAAAGAGATCCACCGAGAACTGGCCCCAAACACTGTCCAGCCACCTGAAGACCTGTGGGTCGAGCTTCCACTGACTGGAGTCCCTCAAGTGCCGGGAGTGCCAATCCGCTACTTGATTGGCCTGGCCCGGCAAGTATTCCGCTGTCACTGAGACGTGGTGTGCCAGGCAATAATCCCAGAAATCCTTTGCTAGATCCGCGAGGGCTTTGGAGCGAGGTCCACCCAGATGGTTGAGGTAGCGGACAGCAGATATGTTGTCCATCCGAAGCAGGACACAGGAACGAACTGACTCTTTGGTCCAACGGCGCACCGCGAAGGACCCCGCCAACAGCTCTAAGCAGTTGATATGCAGTTCCTGCTCCCCGGACGACCAGGCGCCGCCTGTAGAGAACTCTCCGCAACGGGCGCCCCAACCGGCTCTGCTGGCGTTGGACTCTATCACCAAGTCCGGAACTGGTCCGAAAATCGCCCGACCGTTCCAGGCCTCCATATGAGCGAGCCACCATGCCATTTCCTCCTTCACGTCGGCGGAGAGAGGGACCACCTGATCGTAGGTCAATCTCCGAAGTAGATGGTGTGCCTTGAGGCGCTGCTGGGCTCGATAGTGTAGGGGACCCGGGAAGATTGCCTGGATGGATGAAGAAAGCAGCCCCACCACCTAGGCAATCTGGCGGAGGGAAGTGTGAGACCTCGAGATCGTCTGGCGTAAAATGTGACTGATCTTCCCTATCTTCCTGGGTGGTAAACTCAGGGTATATTGCACCGAGTCCACCGTAAAACCCAGAAACACCACCGACTGAGAAGGAGAGAGAACCGACTTTTCCTCGTTCACGACAAACCCCAGCCCCTGGAGCAAGGACACTGTCTGCTGAAGTTGAAGCAATAGCTTCTTGGGACAATGCGCCATCAACAGGATGTCATCCAAATAGACAATCACCCGCACCCCTTGGCTCCGCAAGTGTTCCACCACCGGGTGGAGTAGCTTGGTGAAGCACCAAGGCGCCGAGGAAAGCCCGAATGGAAGGGCGGGTAACTCGAAAACCTGGCCTCTCCACCGGAATTGAAGAAAACGACGGTGCGGGGGGTGAATGGGCACCACCAGATATGAGTCTTTGAGGTCCAGCCGGACCATCCAATCGCCGGGAAGTAGCACGTCCCGCAACAGCTGGATACCTTCCATCTTGAAATGCCGGTAAACCAACCATCCATTGAACTCCTTGAGGTTGATGACCGGTCGTTTGCCCCCATCAGTCTTTTCCACTAGGAATACATTGCTCATAAAACCGGCAGGGTGTTGCGTCGAAAGACAAATGGCTCCCTTGTTCAGTAAGTCGGAGACCTCTTTGTCGACCAACTGCGCATCTGCGTGAGAAAAAACGATAGGATGTGGAGGCCTTCGCTGGTAGGGCCGATCGTAAAAGTCTATGCGAAAACCTCGGACGGTCTGCAAGACCCATGAGTCTGATGTGATCGCGGCCCAGGCCTCCGGAAACAAAGCCAACCGCCCCCCAATGCGGACCTGAGCCGCCGGGATGACACTCACCGTTTGAACTGTTTCCAGCGGAGTTCTTGAAACCACCTCTGCCTCGGAAGCGCTGGCCCCTGGTGGGGTAGAAGGTGTTGTAGTTGGAGGAGGCGTTAAATTGACCTCGCCCGGAGCCTTGATTCCTGTTGCCAGCCTGCTGCTGACCGGCACGGCCGGTCGCGCGGCCCCCACCGCGACCAGCCCCCCGGCAGAAATGCTGTTGGAAAACCTTTTTAATGCTTGACTGGGCCCTGTCCAGGGACGTAAAGGTGGAAACGAATTTCCCCAACTCTTTAATAAAAGGGTCCCCAAACCCTTGGGCTACCGCCCCCGCCTCAGAAGAGGCCAAGTCGCCCAGCTTCGGGTCCTATTTAATTAAGAGGGACCTACGACGCTCGGTCGAGAGGGCACAATTAGCATTTCCCAGGAATACTACCACTCTCTGAGCCCAATTAGATAGCACATCTGGAGAAATTGGCGTCCCTGATACCTTAGCTTCCTCAGCCATGTCAAGTATCTTCGTGATTGGGCCTATGGCATCCAAAAGTTTATCCTGGCAGGAACGCCAGGACCGATCAATCCCCTTGCGAGGGTCTTTAACGAATTTCGCAAGGAAGGTGGCCATCTTCGGGTCTAATTCGGGGGTAAGGGCCACCTTGCCCTCCAACGTAGGCCTAGGGCACTCTCCCCGCAGACAACTCCTCGCTTCATTCGCTAGGGGCTTGCGGAGGCGCCCTGAGACGAACTTCGCCACCTTCTCCCCCGGAGTCCAGGCAGCAGACCGCGGATGCATTATTTCATCCAGGTCTAGCATGCCCGAGCTGTCCTGGGGCAAGTCGGCAGCGGAGCCCGAAGGGCGCCAAGAACGCACAGACCCAACATCGTCATCTGTGTCTGCCGGTGACATACCACCCGGGGAGGAGGGAGCCGTGGCTATGGACCCCGAAGGATCCGGGGTTGACGGAGGCGCAGGGGTGGGCGCGGTTGCCTTGGCCAGAAAAGCGTCACGCAGGCGCTCAAAGGCGTCCCTGTCCACACCCTGCGTCGCCCCGGGAACCTTCTCCTTCCACACCTTCTTAGGAGCAGGCGGTGAACAGCCCGCAGGGGCTGCCGTCGAGCTTGCCATCCCTAAATGGGCTTGAGTGACTCTCTCACACTCTTGTGTAATGCAAGCAGAGAGGCGGTCCTCCATAGGCCCTACTATCTCTTGCACGAGTCTGTAAATAGAGCTGTATACAGCGCCATAGAATTCCTCATCATTCAAATATTGATGGGATTCCTCCTCCTCCTCATAATAATTTTCCTCCTGATCCATGACCAGCACTTTAGGCCCAAAGTGGTAGAGAAGCTGCAAGGCACAAGATCAGGGCAGCAGGCAGTACCCGTGCAAACTGTGGCGCAGACAGAATCTGCCGATTTTGGCCCCGGTGTAACCGGAGGGGGTGGGGTGGGGGGGGGGACACAGACCCCAAGCGCGCTGACCCTTGCAAGAACCGGGTCCACACCACCTCCCTGCGCGCTTGCGGTAACAAGAAGCAGGCTTTCACCGAGTGCCCCCACAGAAAAAACGCCCGCAGGCGGCAACGCGGTAATTACAGCTTTACCGACCCCGTCGGGGCGTCAGAAGGAATATGCGGGCAGAGTACTGACCCAGGAAAGGCTCTGGGCGTAGCGGTGAGGTGGCACCAGGGGCTCCGGCGGCTCGCGGCTCCCAGCGCGTCCCTCCTGAGGAGAAAACCGCGCTGGGACCAGCGAGACGCTCCGGCGCCCCGTAGCGGCCAGAGGAGCCGCGAACTGGGTAAAAGCTGCGGAAGGGAATGCGAACGTCCCCGCAGCTATGAAGGGGCTCTGAAAAGGAAAACAGAGCAACAGCATAAATATACAGTCGCAACAACAACCCAATCGCAAAAACTACACAGAATAAGAACTCCAATCGTCCACATAAAGGAGAAGCAAGGAGAAGCACTTAACTGGCTGCGAAGCAGCGAAGAAAGAGGAAGTAGGCACAGGGAGGACGTCCTTTCTAACCTGCATGGATATGGAGGAAGGACTAAGCTGTGGACTGCCTGACTTGCTGTCATGGGACTTGTAGTTTACTGAGATATTTTGTAGTTGTGATTTTAGCCCTTTTACCTTTGTTGAGGGGTTTAGGGCTTATGTTATTGCTTTTTTGGCTGCTGTGTGTTATGATGAATAAACAGCGAAGAAGGAAAAAGCATAATCTGAAGCCTCCGGTCCTGACATTGAATCTATTTCAAGTTGATGGTTATACCTGGGACACAATGAACAAATGACCAGTGAGAAATTAAATGTCAAAGTACCCCGAAAAAGGTGTAACATACACGGTTGCTTATGCAATAGTATTGATCAAACCATCTAAAGAGCGTTCTTCATGAAGTTGTTCTTTGGGAGCATGATCAACAGGACTGAATATTTTGTTCCTCTTCTAGTAGATAGCATGTCTTGCTGTCAGCCTATGCATTGTCTGACCAGGTGTTCATAACTTAATAAGTGAAAATCCAGTACGGCGCTTTAAACAGGTTGTCTACTTAGTATGATTGCTTTTGGGTTTTTATTTCGTGCTAAATGTGCCACAACTATTTGCTGGACTGTTACTAGAAGTTACTGACTGATTGTCTCAAAGTAAATTTGGGTTTCCTGGCCCCTCTCAAACTTCATATTGTGCATTGCTAGAATGTTGAATTTCATTGGAATGATGGGGGAAGCAACTTGAGCCTGGTGGCTATCTTTCATCTCTAGCGTAGCAATGAATGTAGAGCTAATCGGGAAAGTCAGCTTGCTTTCCCAAATCCCTTATCTTCAGGCCTGCTAGTGCTTGACTCACACGTTAAGTGTTCTCATATGCAATCTGGCCTGGGGATGTTACTAATGAGCGTAAAAGCTGTTGAGCCCTGAAGGAGATACAAGGGATGAACCAGTCTTGCACATGTATGGAAATATTTACTGTAGACGAAGCACTATCCTCCCAAATGATTCACATTTGAGACTTGTGTTTGCACAAAACTCCTCGGTATGGTATGTCTGCACTTGTGTGGAGGTGGTGTCTGGATTATGTATGCAGAGCCACAGGTTGTAAAGAAATTTGGACTTTATCCTGAATTTTTGCTGTATTTGTATACATATGTATGGATGGTATCTTTATTTTGTATAGGTAATGTAATGTTTTTATATGAATCTAATAGAGCAGCAAGAATCTCTTTCAAGCTGATGGTTATACCTGGGACACAGTGAACAAATGACCAGTGAGAAATTAATCGTCAAAGTGCCCCGAAAAAGGTGTAACCTGCACGGTTGCTTATGCAATAGTTTTGATCAAACCTTCTAAAGAGCATTCTTCATGAAATTGTTATTTGAGAGCATGGTCAACAGGACTGAATATTTTGTTCCTCTTCTAGTAGAGAGCATGTCTTGCTGTCAACAGCCTATGCATTGTCTGACCAGGTGTTCATGAGAACTTAATAAGTGAAAATCCAGTACGGCGCTTTAAACGGGTTGTCTACTTAGTGTGTTTGTTTTTGGGCTTTTACTTCGTGCTAAATGTGTCACCACTATTTGCTGGACTGTTACTAGAAGTTTCTGACTGATTGTCTCAAAGTAAATTTGGGTTTCCTGGCCCCTCTCAAACTTCATATTGTGCATTGCTAGAATGTTGAATTTCATTGGAATGATGGGGGAAGCAACTTGAGCCTGGTGGCTATCTTTCATCTCTAGCGTAGCAATGAATGTAGAGCTAATCGGGAAAGTCAGCTTGCTTTCCCAAATCCCTTATCTTCAGGCCTGCTAGTCTCACACGTTAAGTGTTCTCATATGCAATCTGGCCTGGGGATGTTACTAATGAGCGTAAAAGCTGTTGAGCCCTGAAGGAGATACAAGGGATGAACCAGTCTTGCAGATGTATGGAAATATTTACTGTAGACGAAACACTATGCTACCAAATGATTCACATTTGAGACTTGTGTTTGCACATAACTCCTCGGTATGGTATGTCTGCACTTGTGTGGAGTTAATGTCTTATTATGTATGCAGAGCCATAGGTTGTATAGAAATTTGGACTTTATCCTGAATTTCTGCTGTATTTTCTTAGAAGTACAGCCTTAGAGGTAAAGATTTACAAATTTTGATCTTCTTATAAATGTTACCATCCATGTCATGCTCTTGAAGAGAGCTCTTGGATCAATCCTCATCCCAAATAGCAGGCTTTTTTTTTATATGACTAAAGTAGCATCATGTTTTTTCGAACAATAAGTATGAGAAAGTATGTGCAAGACTCATTAAAAATGATTTAGAAAAAAATACGAATCTTATGGTTTAAAATAAATTTTTACTTTATTATGTATGTTTTGCCACCAAAATCAGATGCTTTAGGTAAGAAATATTTTACTTCTACCTGAACTTACCTAACCTTTTGTTTTGTATTTCTTTTTAGTTTCTCTCCCAAAGAGTATTTCAAATACACCTGTGTCCCCACCGAAAGCAATCCGAAGTTCAATGCAGTCTCAACCAAAACCTGCATTTGTCCCAGCACAGAGGATTAAGAAAAGAAGTCGAGGTAGACCACCTGGATCAACAGCTGTACGGAAAGGGAGGCCTCCTAAAAATGCTTCAGTAGCTAAACATCACATGCATTCTGAAAGTTTAAAAACACAAAAAACGGGTTTAAAACCCGGAAGGAAGGTAAATAAAAATCTATTGGTTAGTTTACGTACTGCTATTTTTGATTGGTTAAAGTCACTTTAACGATTCCAAACACATTGTTCCGTTTCTTAGGATTCATGCAGAACAAGCCATTTTGAACTATTTAGTTGCTTTATCCTACTCCCTTCCAGTAGATGTAGATGGGTTTGTTCTACTTTTTTTTATATGGCTTTTTAACTTGAAAATTAGTCTGTAATACCAACTTTGTAGTTGTAGACATTTAAAGCATTTTTATTTTGCTAACCGCATTATTTGTTACCCCAGTCTGCACAAAAGGGAGTGTTGCGAGGATAAAATTATAGATGTAGCAAGGGAAGTGTTTTCCCCCAAATGGTGCTTTAATATATCTTCTATAAGAGAAGCTCACTGCCACAGTGAAAAACTGCTGGATGGAACAGCACCCAACTGGCCATGTCATTGACAAAATGCAGAGGAAATGCCCTTATTGCGGTTGACCTTTAATAGTGCTTATGCCATTCATGGCTATCTTATTGTATTTTATACATACTCGTAATGGGCTTGGTTCTGAGTGATTCAGCTATTGCCTCATTTGTTTTGCGAATTTTATGCCATTGGAATGATACATATTCAGTCTTATCTTGCATTAGTCCATAGGTGTATTGTGGTTTCACCGTTTTTTTTAGGATCTTTAGGTATTTTCTTCCATCTCCATTACAATGCTCAAAGGATTATTTGACATCTGTATGGTATCATCCTACATATGTACAGAACGATTCATTAAAACAAATTGCATGCATTTTTATTGATTTTGTCATAGCACAAGTGTGAATAAAATTTGCTTTGCCTATGTTTGTTTAATTTAGTTTAAAACCGTCCTATGGATTTTTGAATAGCCCCCTGTAACGAAGACGAAAAAAAGAAGAGCTATTTTGCCTTGTAGGTCTGTAGATTTAAAGTTTAATCTGATCCTGGAACCTAACAAATTGGTATGTTTACTCCATTAGCGAGACAAATGATTTGAGGGGTTCTATAAGTGTATTTGTAGTTCTAAATTGTTATGGTGAGCAAGCAAAGTCAGTTCATGGGCACAACCAAAGCAATGGAAATTGTTTGGAAAAAATGAAGGTGAAAGCAGGGTGGTGTCTGGAGATACATATAGAGTAAGTAGTGTCATCGTTCACCTTGTAGGTTACCCAGTTTGATAATTTGGGATTGCATTGAAGAACAAGATCGTAGAGACTTGATGAAAACTAAAAAGTTATTAGTTCAGCCCCAGAAGGAGACCCCCATGATTATCAGGGGGTATACTGTTATGAAAAACAAAACTAGTATGTTGAACATAAGAATTAAAATGTACTTACTCAAATAACTTGAAAAAATTCAAGTGATCTATATACTCACTCTCAGACTGATCATAAGTTGGTGGCACCTTCCAATCCATATGTTGATTAATCATCCTGCCCTGCTTCGAAAAAAAATGGAATGCTTTACTTTAAATGAGAAAAAGTGAATAACATTTATAACGCTCAGATATTTTTTACCAAAGGTTAAAGGGAAGAAAGCATTTGCAAACTTTGGATCTTTCATAGATTCATAGTCTTGAATAATTATTTCATCAGGCTAAACATCCATGTCAACTTCGAATAGCAATAAACAATATTAAAATGGCCATAGGCCCAAACATCATGTGTTTATTAGCATATTCACATCATCTGAAATGATCGGAACTCCAGCCAGTGAGGTGAATATACTGAGCACTGTACTTCCGTTCCAGGCTGCGATAGCTCAGATTTGTATGGCATTTTGTGTGTAAGGGAATTCTTCAATCAGAGTTGTGCTTTATCTTTACAGACTGGCCACATAAGATTTGATTTTAACCTTTTCTGAAACTCCCATAGAACTCTGCAAGCCTTTGCTCCAGCTTCACTATACAGTGAGTTGTTTAAGAGGTTATTTAGCTTTTTTTCTGACCCAATGGAAACTACAACTGTCATCTGGACAAACAAGGAGAGAAGATCTCTCCTCAAAAATTGTTTATCTTGTAGACAGCAAAATATCTGAGAGTGACTTTCCTGAACAATACCTATACTGCCTGTACCCCAAGCACAATGCATCTTACTGTGGCTGACTCAGTCTCTTAAATATAAAAAAAATATTCTGCCTCTAAAAAGAATGCTTCCTTGTCAGGCTATTATTCTGTGCGATATGCACATCCACAAAGGTGGCACATAAATGTTTAGAACTTAACTGAATTGAAAATTGTGTAATGTAGTGCTTAGCCTCCACTAAGGAAAGAATCTCTAGTTGTTACTACAAGACCTCGAAAAAAGGATTCGTAGCACTCGATGCAAAAACAATAGCAAGAAAATCTGGCTTCTCAGTGATGCAGGGAACCCTCCAAACAGAACAATCATCAGGAGACCTTTTGTTGTTGAAAGACTACACTGTTAATGACCAAATCAGCATCAACCACCCTGTCTGCATCTGTTCTGCAGATAATCATCGCGTTGGCAGCCAAGAATGTCCTATTGAAGAATGTGCTGTTGATAGCACCGAAGATGGCAGTGCTAACAGCTTTGTCGACGACGATGGACAGCCAGTCAACGATTATAACCCATGATGATTGTGTTGGTGACATGTTCGACATGGATTGAGATCACAATGACAACCATACTGCAGGATATTCATGTCCCGCTGTCACTGTAGATGCCTCTTTCATATTTACGGCTATAAGTGTCGCAGCTGAAAGTGTCCACGTCCTCACCTGTACAAACTTTCAGATACTGCATGGAGTCCTGTGCAGCTAGATATCCAGTATACACTGCACTAAGAGCACAAACTTGTGGAGGATGATTATGACCATCATTACAAAGGCAAACATGGTAGCTGGGTATATGAACACCATTGACATAAAAATGTGCTTCCACAGCCCCGTAATATTTCCCTGGACTCGCTTAGGAACTATGATCATCAGTGCCTTTAATTTTCCTGAATACTTCACAACAGATAAGAAAGAACGTAAGGCTGGTTTCCCAACTGCTGGAAACGAAAATGAGCTGGCTCTAATCAGTTAGGCTGAGCACCAAACAATATATAACAAGATATGCCAAAACTGATAATTAAATTCCGAGGTAACAGTTGACAACCAGAGCAGAAAGATTATTCCAAACTGGGATAGGCTACTAACTAGCTGTTTATTCAAAGCACTTTTAGGAAATATGGATAGATCAAATTCAAACACAATACTATACAGTTATTAAAAGACACTTGGACACAGCACAATAGGAATATACACAATATGATAGAAATATCAGGGCATCAACACTCAGTCAATCATGTCACATTCATTCAGCTTGCATACGTACATTCATACCAACCACTCCACCTGACTGGATTAACAAATGTACCAGTTTCGGAAGAGGGGGGGGGAAGGGGAAACAACACAGGGGAGGAAGAAGACTGCTGTTAGAGTTTATGTGACACGTTTTCCAAAACAGATTATGAAAAACTGTACACTACAAAGGTTCAATATCACTGCAACTTGTCAAAAAACCAAAATGTCAACAAAACTTATCATAAGACTTGTGTACTAGAGATTCACTCGTACAATGCACTATAAGTCAACATTTGAGTGATAAGAGCAGACAAGAGCCTACACGTTTCGAATCCCTGATTCAAAGGGGATTCTCCTCAGGGCCAAGACAATTCTGCAAAACAAAAAAATGTAAAATATCCATGTGAAACTGCATGAGAGAGCAACCAAACTTATGAGCACTACACCACCAACACAACACGCAGCTTACCCTCTGTAATTTCAAATGGGAGCCAATTGCGGGCTGGGAAGCTTCCTACAAGATTAGACAGAAATGAGAAAGAAACCGTGTTATAATATATACCAAATACCGTGTGTGGGTGAGCGGGGGACAAGGGGTGAGGGCGTTTGTCAAGGGGGCATAATTTACCTATTGATGGGGGCAATATGTCGGTCATCCACGGTCATCTAATTTTATACGCGGCAGTCAGGGACCACGAGGAACCTGGAAGGCGGTAGGGTAATATTATTATTATAATAAACGGTGTCTAACGACAATCTAGCAGTCAGATACATCTTTTTACTCCAAGGCAAATAGCACACTCGGATCTCTTACCGGGGAGCAGCACAGGGGCTCAAAGAAGCCCGGTCAGCGTCGTATGTAGCACTGATCCCTCGGGCATGCGCTGTGGACAAGCAGAGGCGAGGATTGAAGCCTCCGTAGTAAACGAGCTTAGCGGATTGCAATCTGGACTAGCGGTAAGCCTAGTCTCACGAAGCTGTGAACCAAGAACGATGGAAATTATTACAGGGCCAACGGGTCTTCACATGTATGCAGGCACCCGTAAAAAAGCGTATAGCACAGTGCAAATATAATGCTTACCCGGCAAGGTCTGGCTTTTCCACGTAATTGCTGAACGGGCGAGTGGCACTAATCTCCTGTGTATGCGCAACGGAGGAACGCTGACACTCTACGGGTTCTATTGCTTTTAACCCTATCCTGGCGTCTCAAAGACCCGCCACAAGGCGGAGATCTCTGGAAATAGGGACGTAGTGTGAAGCGATTGAAAGCTACTGACAAATGGTAGCGAAGCCCCAAATATCCGCCCACGAAGTAAGGGGTATATTCATAAAAACACGCAACGGGCTCATCATTCAAAAGTGGTAAAACCGAATTGTGAGTGGTAGAAACTTACAGCTTATAAATTTCAGACAATTCATTTAGACCAGTGGCGGCCGTATCAAACTTCACAATAAGGAGTGCCTCCCTTTTGCATAACTTGGAGTCCCAATCGCCTCCCCGTGGGTCAGGTTCAACTTTAGAAATAATGGTCCATTTCAAATCTTTGATATGGTGGTTCAATCTCTACCAATGGTTCACCAGCGGAGCTGTTTCAACTTTATTTTTGAGCCTTGACTTGTGTTGGGAAATTCTCTGCCGGATCTCTTGATTGGTTTTCCCAATATATAGGAGTCCACATGGGCAGAGAATGCCATAAACAACATATTTGGATTTGCAGTTGCTAAATGTGTCGTGTTTCCACGAAATGCCTCTATGCTGGAACAACGAACCCTCTATCGTAGTGTCACAACACATACAGGTCCCACATTTATGATGTCCAATCACAGGCGTTAGCCCCAGCATCTGGCGTAATGACGAGGGAGCTTCTTTTACAGTCGTGGCCCTCACCACATAGTTAGCAATGCTGTTCTCCTTTTTAAATGCAAAGAGAGGTGTCTGGTTTTGGCTTGAATCCAAGTTTTTTACCAAATGCCAATTCTGTCCGATGATTTTTTTTTTAGTTGATTGGCATTAGGGCAATAGGTGGTCACGCACACCTGGCGATTTGGCTGCGGCTTGTTCCGTCGTTCAAGGAGGGTTTCCCTCGGTGGCCATCTCGCCCGTTTCATAGAGTTGCGCACCACCTTTCTAGGGTACCCGCGGTCACATAGTTTGAATACCAACCTGGTTGCATGAAACTTGTAATCTTCATTGGATGTGCAATTTCTCCGCACGCGGAGATATTGGCCATAAGGCAAATTTTCTTTAAGGCTTCTCGGGTGATTGCTTGAGAAAAGGAGGGCTTTGTTTCGATCAGTTGATTTGATGAATAATGATGTAGCTAATTTGCCTTCGAATGGAAAAACTTCAACATCCAAAAATGATATCTTCTTTTCGGAGAGGGACATGCTGAACTTAATGTCCGGTGTTCTAGCATTAAGCCAGTAATAGAATAGTCTGAGGTTTGCTTCTCCGCCTGTCCATACCATGAAAACGTCATCTATGAACTGAAGCCACGTTCCAATGTAATGTTTGAAGGGGTTGTTGTTGTGGACATGCGTGTCTTCATATAATGACATAAACAGCACCGCCAGTTCTGGGGCGAATGGGCAGCCCATCGCGACTCCCTTAACTTGGAAGTAAAAATCTTTCCCAAAACAAAAAAAGTTCTTTCTCAAGGCGAAGGATGCTAAATCCACCAGAAATTCTGTGAGTTCTCGTACTGGCCTAGATCTTGATTCCAGGAAGTGGGTTAAGACTGCCACCGCTTCATCCTGGGGTATTTGGGTGTATAGAGAGGTGACATCTAAGGTGACCAATATGTCCCTCTCTGTATTGAACTCTACCTGCTCCAGTTTATTAATGAAATCAGTTGTATCTTGTAAATACGAAGATACTTGGACCATAAACTGTTTCAAAAAGCAGTCGGCGTATTTGGCGATTGGTTCAAGTAGGGAGTCCCATCCTGCCACGATGGGTCTCCCTGGTGGCTTATTTTGGTCTTTATGGACCTTCTGCAAGATGTAAAACAAAGGAACCTTAGGGTGTTTATTCTGAAGGTATTCCAATTCTTTAGGGCCTATGAAGCCTTGGTGGAATCCATCCTTAATAAGGGGTAATAGTTGATGCTGTAGTTCCAGCGTGGGGTCCTTTCCTATTTTGCGATAACACAGTGGATCATTGAGTTGTCTCAATACTTCGATGGTATAATCCCCAGTATCCCAAACCACAATGGCACCGCCTTTATCGGCTTGTTTGATGGTCACCGCAGGGTCATTTCTTAAGTTTGTTAAAGCATTAGTTTGTTCTTTTGTGATGTTATACTTTACATACTTCCGGTGTTTTTCCATTTCAGAATGGCTGAAAGCACAGTTTTTTCAAATGTGATGATTTCTTTAGGAATTTTATGACCAGCTGGACAAAAGGTTGATTTCTTGCGCAATCCAGTAACCTCAATCGGAGAAGAGGTGGAATTATCAGAGAAGAACATAGTTAGTCTAAGCTTTAGACAGAACTCTATAAATTCAGTCTTCATTCTTACGAAGTCAGTTCGTTTAGAGGGAACAAATGACAACCCTGTTGAAAGGATACTTTCTTCTGCGTCGGTGAGAATTCTTTTGGATAAATTAAAGATGGGCGAGACTGCTAGTTCTTGTACTGTTGTCGACGAGTTGTCATTTCCCATCTTACTTTGGCCCTTGGTCTGGTCTGGCCTCTCCCTAAAAAAGTATTTGAAGATTGTCTTTGGGCTTGCTGATTTTGGTTCCAATTCCGGTTCCTAATTGGTCTATTATTGCTGTTACTACTGTCACTGTCACCTCCGGATGAAGAAGATGTATCCGAGAACGTGATAAACTGGTTTCGTGACCTGCCTCGGTTTTCTGATAGATAACGTCTAGAGTCTGTTTTAGCATAAAAATCAGTCTGTAGGAATGGATATATACGTTTTCCAGGGAAATGTTTTTTTAATCCTTTTTTAAACTGGTTAGTTTTTTGTGTAACCGTAAAGTCTTTAAACTCCTGAATTTCCTTGGACACTTTTTCTAATAGTGCCTTTGCATCAACTATAGTTGGATTACTGTTTATTTCAGATTCAAGTTTTGCTATTTCCTCTAGTTCTTTTTTAGAGATTCTGACTGCTGTTTTAACAGTAAGGACCATAAGGTCCCTACTGCATTTCGTTTCAATGAAACTAAAACCCTTTTTAAAAATGGG
Organism: Lissotriton vulgaris; assembly: GCF_964263255.1. Taxonomy (NCBI): domain Eukaryota; kingdom Metazoa; phylum Chordata; class Amphibia; order Caudata; family Salamandridae; genus Lissotriton; species Lissotriton vulgaris. Next base: position 472,974,329 of record NC_141696.1, on the reverse strand, counting down.
GTCCTCGGTAAAAATAACCGGGATATTCTTTATTTGAAGGCCCCCTGGAATGGTGCCTTCACGAAGATGTTGAAGTAAGAAATGGTTTCCCAACTGCAGCATTACATACCACATCCAATACAGTAATTATCACATCAGTCCATTGAATTCCACCCTCTGCCACCATTACTAGCACAGCCTCCCACACTCTGTACCAGGTTCTCCTGCCCTCTAGGACATTAGGGGAAGGGGAGTAGAGACTGAAGCATGGTGAGGAAGAAACAGTTGAAAACTTAAAAGCTAGGATGAATCACAACCATGGTCTGGAGGAGTATCATTGTGAAGGTGATGACCGGAGAGTACAGTATAACTCTAGCGTTTATATGGAGCACAGTTGGAGTCTTCTGCACTAATTTCTCGCATCTATGCTCTGTTGGAAGGGGCTGCCAAGAAAGCTGACCTACCCATTTCAGCCTCTGAGCAGCATTGCTTCCTTATGATTTTAGGGAGCACCCTAAGAAGTCGGTGAAGTCCTTTCCAGTTTTAGAATACATATGGCTGAAGGAGTTGAAACTCAAGAAGACACTGGCTACCGTCCTAGTGTTAAAATCTTGATTAGAAAATAAACAAAAAGCTCCATACACAGCACCAGTGTTCTTCAGGGGTCAACCAAAACCAGACTATGCCCAAAGACTAACTAAAAACATGGTCAACACTATTTCTGCTCTTCTGCATAGAGATGGTAAACGACTTGACAACTTGGGCCAGAGTGTAAGTTCAGTGGCGGCAACCTCTTTGAAGGCAGATAATACTTTGCCATCCTTGCGCACTGACTGCCAGGTGTGGAATAATATTTCTCCACTATTAGATATACTTCCAGAGGACAGGTGCAGTGAGGCATGGTCACTAGTTAAAGAAGCAGTAAATGTGTTAGCCATTAATAATGCAGCTATGAGTGTGTCAAATGCTGGGTTTTACCAACTTGCTGGAGCTGTCTTCTGAAGGCAAACGTGGACACCTTCTTCCTTGCAGTTCAGGCATTCCTTGGGCATATCCCGTTTGAAGCTCGCAGAGAAACCAGTCTTATAGGGGTGCCATCTCTAAATATGAAGGTAAGGCCGGACAGTACTACCCCTATTGATGTTCCAATAGCGATCAGGGATATTCCTCAAACACAAGCCCTACCAAAGTCTTCATGGAACAAGTGAAGAGCATCTCGGTTGCACGTAAAACTCACTACTATTGTTCATTTCATGAATCCCTATTCCTTGGGGAAACTAATCTCACAATTTACCTCTGTTTGGGGGAAATCTCACATCTGACTAATCAGTACCATAGAGGGTGGAATCCGGACATACCTTGGAGTATATCTAAAAGCCCAAAACCCCTGTGTCACCCACTAGAAATACACATCTGTATCTTCAAGAATGCAACAGGAAACCCTACAGCTTCTTCACACTTGAGGACTAGAACAGGGTGTCAAAGCAGAGAGGATTCCTGGTTTTTATTCCTGAAAACAGGTAGTTGGTGACCAATAGCAGATCTAGTAATCAGCAAGTTTGTGAAGGAACAGTCCCTTCGAATGGTGACCCTCCAAAGAGTACTCATTTTGCTGAAGGAAAAAGAAAACCTCACCTCTGGAACTTCTGTATGCTTATTTTCACACACTCATGCACCCAAATCAAAGGCAATTTAAAGTTTCAGTGGTAGTTCGGTGCTTTCAATTCAGAGCTTTTCCATTCACCCTGAAATCTACCCTCTGCATTATTAGGTCTCGACTACAGAGCATTGCTTAATTATGTCTCGACTACAGAGCATTGCTTTAGCAATGCTTGTTTGTCGAGATTATACTGAGGCTTTCAAATGTCTACCCAAATTGCTGCAGATTGGGTACAGTTCATGTGAGCCAGGCGCGTGCACATCGCACACCACCATTTGTCTGAGTCTCGGCATCAGACTTCAAAGGAATGCGCTCCCCCGCCACAGCAATGCCGAGAGCTTTTTTTTTTTTTTGCATCCATTTCGCGGGAAAGCCGTGTTTTGTTTGGCGTTCTCTGCACCTTTCTCGTTTTACCGGATGGTTTCTCAGCGTCGGCAGAAGTTTTTATTGCCTTCCCTAAAGTGGTTTTCAGTGTCGGTCCTAGTCAATAAGGCTCCATGCACCGAAAACACATTCACTTTCCTTCTGGAGCTTCTGCTCCAGGTGCACGACAAGCAAGTATTAGTATTCTTTGGGCAGAGAGAAAGGATCCGAGTGAGGAGACCGAGAAGCAGGGGAACGATGCAATGATACTACATTTATTGTGTTGTGCCAAATCCTACGATTACCAGCTCAGCGTCATTTTGTCTAGAAAAGAAATGCGTGCACACATCTTTTGCATTCATAAAATTACTTTACTTGCATCTTTGACCTTCCTATTACGGGTCTCTACTGCAGGGTAAACTAACTGAGCTAGGTGGGCCCTTTCAGGCCATGGACCGTTGCTTTCACAAATATCGCGACATCTGGGGCATTATCAGACAAGTAACATTGTTGAAACGCTTAAAAAAAAAAAGAAAAATAACTGTGAAATGAAAAGAATAGCATCAAAATCTCAAAAAATTTGAATTATTGCCTACAAACATAGAAGCATAGCAAACTGATGTATCCAACGCAGTTTCTTTTATCAAACAAAGGGGTCTGTAGGAAAGCACTCCCTGAGGTTGGATTGCTTGTAAAAGCCTCTACAGTGCCCCTTTTCCGCATGCTCCCGGAATTAGCCTACTACGTCAGTTTGAAACTTGTAAATGAAATGGGTCCGCAAATCTTTCCAGCTGTAGCTTTAGCCCGCTCATCGTTTGCACCTGCGTGTTCTTGGAGATATGAGCAGCAGGTGACATTGATTTTTAGCTGTGTTAGTACCCAAGTGCTGCTTTTCCTCAAGTTCCCACCATTGATCTGGTCTCAGGGATAATATATTTAACCTACAGAGTATATGTTAAATGTGCTGTTGGAAGAGAACAAGTAAAGTAAAAAAATGCCTGTTGATGTAGAAGCTTCCACCCGTGCGATCACTGGAAACTGTCACTCCAGTTGGCTGCGCAGAAGTGTTTACTAACTTGTTTACTAGGCATCAATTTAAGCCTGAGAGCCATGTTTCTTTTAAAATGGATGTCCTTCTGTCTGCACATTTCACTGTTTGTTATTTATACAGAACACAGTCAAACAGTTGCTTTTCCGTTGTCCTGGCAGCTCTACTCCAGCTTTGGTTTTCTTACTTGCTTCCTCCTCCTTTCCAAACTTCTGTTCGTTCTTTGCTAATCCCTTCCATCAGTTAGTATCTCATTTTTAACACCAACAAGCTCCTTTCTTGAGTGCCATTGCCCTCTTCCCCCTGTTCACTGGTCCAGTGTGCTGCTGCATAATATTGAGCCTTTCTCATTCTTATCTGGCACAATTACCACAACCACCCACACTCTGCATTGAATGTTCACTCCTTCTATCCCCTTCTCAAGTATATGGTCTGATCATCTTTGGCTGTTTATTGTGCTTTCTTGTGCTTATACCGGGCTCTTTCTACTCTGCTCCTTGTGTATAATGCTGCATTTCTCTCATTGCTCTTCTTCCTTCTACCTCCTGCTGCTCCTCTCTTCACTGTCCTTACTAGTACCTCATGCTGCTCCTCTCCTCCTCACTCTCCTTCCTTATGCCATCACGCAGCTCATATCCTCACACTCCTTCCCTGTGCCTCACGCTGATCTTCTCCTCACTCCTTCCTTGTTTAGGTCTCGTCTAAGTCATCGCGTTAGCGATGCTTGGCGAGCTATTTAGTGGAGCTTTCAAAAGTGCACCCAAAGTCTGTGGGTGAAAGTTGCAAAAAACACAGTTGATGGACAGAATGTAGAACAATGTCATACATTCACCCCAGTACAAGGATCTGGGCCTAAATCCATTGTTTTTTTGCACTCCACACCACCCTGGGTTAGACACTGGCTATATGCAAATCAGCTCTGACCCTGTGCCTCATGGGAACAGTCCAGTCCGAACTACCAAGCCATGTCTTTCCCAGACTGGAATCAAGCATCCAAGGACCGGTTTCTGGCTATCGCCTTCTTCAGCCTGGATAGCTTGACTCCAGTGGTGTGGAGAGCCTGGGACTCACGTCTCAGTATACCCAGCACACTCGGGGTGAAAATTGCAAAAAACACAGTTGATGGACAGAATGTAAAACAATGTCATAAATTCACCCCAGTACAAGGATCTGGGTCTAAATCCATCGTTTTTTTGCACTCCACACCACCCTGGGTTAGACACTGGCTATATGCAAATCAGCTCTGACCCTGTGCCTCATGGGAACAGTCCAGTCCGAACTACCAAGCCATGTCTTTCCCAGACTGGAATCAAGCATCCAAGGACCGGTTTCTGGCTATCAGCCTTCTTCAGCCTGGATAGCTTGACTCCAGTGGTGTGGAGAGCCTGGGACTCACGTCTGAGTATACCCAGCACACTCGGGGAAAATTGCAAAAAACACAGTTGATGGACAGAATGTAGAACAATGTCATACATTCACCCCAGTACAAGGATCTGGGCCTAAATCCATGTTTATTTTGCACTCCACACCACCCTGGGTTAGACACTGGCTATATGCAAATCAGCTCTGACCCTGTGCCTCATGGGAACAGTCCAGTCCGAACTACCAAGCCATGTCTTTCCCAGACTGGAATCAAGCATCCAAGGACCGGTTTCTGGCTATCAGCTTTCTTCAGTTCTTCAGCCTGGATAGCTTGACTCCAGTGGTGTGGAGAGCCTGGGACTCACGTCTGAGTATACCCAGCACACTCGGGTGAAAATTGCAAAAAACACAGTTGATGGACAGAATGTAGAAAATGTCATACATTCACCCCAGTACAAGGATCTGGGCCTAAATCCATCGTTTTTTTGCACTCCACACCACCCTGGGTTAGACACTGGCTATATGCAAATCAGCTCTGACCCTGTGCCTCATGGGAACAGTCCAGTCCGAACTACCAAGCCATGTCTTTCCCAGACTGGAATCAAGCATCCAAGGACCGGTTTCTGGCTATCAGCCTGGATAGCTTGACTCCAGTGGTGTGGAGAGCCTGGGACTCACGTCTGAGTATACCCAGCACACTCGGGGTGAAAATTGCAAAAAACACAGTTGATGGACAGAATGTAGAACAATACATACATTCACCCCAGTACAAGGATCTGGGCCTAAATCCATCGTTTTTTTGCACTCCATACCACCCTGGGTTAGACACTGGCTATATGCAAATCAGCTCTGACCCTGTGCCTCATGGGAACAGTCTAGTCCGAACTATCAAGCCATGTCTTTCCCAGACTGGAATCAACTGTCCATCAACTGTGTTTTTTGCAATTTTCACCCCGAGTGTGCTGGGTATACTCAGACGTGAGTCCCAGGCTCTCCACACCACTGGAGTCAAGCTATGCAGGCTGAAGAAGGCTGATAGCCAGAAACCGGTCCTTGGATGCTTGACTCCGGTCTGGGAAAGACATGGCTTGGTAGTTCGGACTGGACTGTTCCCATGAGGCACAGGGTCAGAGCTGATTTGCATATAGCCAGTGTCTAACCCAGGGTGGTGTGGAGTGCAAAAAAACGATGGATTGAGGCCCAGATCCTTGTACTGGGGTGAATGTATGACATTGTTCTACATTCTGTCCATCAACTGTGTTTTTTTCCCAAAATCTGTGGGGGCACTTTCGCGGCCGCTTTGATGTTCTCACCGAGCCGCGTGGCCACTGAGAACATCAAAGCGGCTGCGAAAATGCTCACCATTTGCCACCCCCTCCCTTATCACACTTCCTGCTTGTTAACTTGGTATATGGATGGGGCTCAGCCTTGCAGGGCAGGCCAGGCTCCATCCGTCAGACTGACCACATAAGCCCGTGTATTGCAGAGCCATGAGTCACAGCCATTAACGTTATAAGAACCCTCAAACCCCCTCCCCTTCCTCAGCCTTGCTTTCCTGTAGTTTAAACGTGGTCAAAAGGTGAAAAATAAGAGTAGTGAAATAAATTATATTTTCCAATGTGTTTCTTACGCAAACTCAGACATGATTCTCTAAATATTCATCCTATCTTCTCCACTCCCCCCCTCCAAAGTAGTTTACATATAGCTCCTCCCCCGCCTTTTCTCCACATCTTGCCGCTGATCTCTGGCTTTAGTTTCTGTGAATTCCCTTTCTGCTTTTTTTGCTTTTCATCTTTTATTTACCTCCTCATGCTCCCTGTTCAAGCAAAGTGCGATACACATGTATAATGTACAAACATATATGCGTATTACTAATCGTGAAGTTACACCCCCAAAAAAACAATAGTAAATTATAATACAGCATGTCCACTTTTATAGTCCATAGCTTTTTGATCTCCTAAAATAACAGGATAATCATCAGAGCTCAATTGTTACAAGAGCCGGAGTGGAATCTTCTGAGCATTGCTTTATGTAGGATATTGTATTATCAGGATATGCCAAATTGTTCGTAGACCCTCTGGACAATTGTAGGTGGGCTACTGGACATCCAAATCATTAAATCAGGGATTGGAACAATTGTCCAACATGCTTATATAATATGGGGAGCGGGTCTTCAGGGAGCGACTGCACTCAAAGGTTGGGCCCGTGCCCTATAGTGAAGATGCGATGCGCGAGCACCTATGATTTCTGTTAACAGGCTGCCAAATCACCGGGCCACGGGACACATTCCCTAACACCACTGGGTCCACCACCACCATGTCCACCACCACCACCCCACCCACCTCCACCACGTCCACCACCACCATGTCAACCACATCCACCACCACGATGTCCACTACCACCACCATGTCCACGACCTCCACCACGGCCACCACCACGAGGCCACTACCACTTCCACGTCCACCACCACCACCACCACCACGTCCACCACCACCACCACCACCACGTCCACCACCACGTCCACCACCACCACGTCCACCACCACCACGTCCACCACCACCACGTCCACCACCACCACGTCCACCACCATCACGTCCACCACCATCACGTCCACCACCACCACGTCCACCACCACCACGTTTACCACCACCACGCCCACCACCACCACGCCCACCACCACCACCAGGTCCACCACCACCAGGTCCACCACCACCACGTCCACCACCACCACACCCACGTCCACCACCACCACACCCACCACCACTATCACCACATCCACCACCACTAGCACCACATCCACCACCACTATCACCACATCCACCACCACCATGTCCACCACGTCCACCACCCCGTCCATCACCACCCCGTCCATCACCACCCCGTCCATCACCACCCCGTCCATCACCACCCCGTCCATCACCACCCCGTCCATCACCACCACACCCTCCACCACCACACCCTCCACCACCACACCCTCCACCACCACCACAACATCCACCACCACCACAACATCCACCACCACCACAACATCCACCACCACCACAACATCCACCACATCCACTGCCACCACATCCACCACCACCATGTCCACCACGTCCACCACACCCACCTCCACCACCACGTCAACCACCACCACCATGTCCACCACCATGTCCACCACCACCACCATGTCCACCACCACCACCATGTCCACCACCTCAACGTCCATCACCACAATGTCCACCACCACCAGGTTCATCACCACCACGTCCACCACCACCACCACCACCACGTCCACCACCACCACCACGTCCACCACCACCACCACGTCCACCACCACTTCCACCACTACTTCCACCTCCACTTCCACCACTACTTCCACTTCCACGTCCACCGCCACCACCACCAACACCACCACATCCACCAACACCACCACATCCACCAACACCACCACATCCACCAACACCACCACGTCCACCAACACCACCACGTCCACCAACACCACCACGTCCACCAACACCACCACGTCCACCAACACCACCACGTCCACCAACACCACCACGTCCACCAACACCACCACGTCCACCAACACCACCACGTCCACCAACACCACCACATCCACCAACACCACCACATCCACCAACACCACCACGTCCACCAACACCACCACGTCCACCACCACGTCCACCAACACCACCACGTCCACCAACACCACCACGTCCACCAACACCACCACGTCCACCAACACGTCCACCAACACCACCACGTCCACCAACACCACCACGTCCACCAACACCACCACATCCACCAACACCACCACGTCCACCAACACCACCACGTCCACCAACACCACCACGTCCACCAACACCACCACGTCCACCAACACCACGTCCACCACCACCACGTCCTCCACCACCACCACGTCCTCCACCACCACGTCCACCATCACGCCCACCCCCACCACCCCCACCCCCACCACATCCACCCCCACCCCGTCCACCACCACGTCGTCCACCACCACCACCACCACGTCGTCCACCACCACCACCACCACCACGTCGTCCACCACCACCACCACCACGTCGTCCACCACCACCACCACCACCACGTCGTCCACCACCACCACCACGTCGTCCACCACCACCACCACGTCGTCCACCACCACCACCACGTCGTCCACCACCACCACCACCACCACGTCGTCCACCACCACCACCACCACGTCGTCCACCACCACCACCACGTCGTCGTCCACCACCACCACCACCACGTCGTCCACCACCACCACCACCACGTCGTCCACCACCACCACCACGTCGTCCACCACCACCACCACCACGTCGTCCACCACCACCACCACGTCGTCCACCACCACCACGTCGTCCACCATCACCACGTCGTCCACCACCACCACGCCGTCCACCACCACCACGTCGTCCACCACCACCACGTCGTCCACCACCACCACCACGTCGTCCACCACCACCACCACGTCGTCCACCACCACCACCACGTCGTCCACCACCACCACGTCCACCACCACCACGCCGTCCACCACCACCACGCCGTCCACCACCACCACGCCGTCCACCACCACCACGTCCACCACCACCACGTCGTCCACCACCACCACGTCGTCCACCACCACCACGTCGTCCACCACCACGTCCACCACCACTTCCACCACCACGTCCACCACCACCACATCCACCACCACTATCACCACATCCACCACCACTAGCACCACATCCACCACCACTATCACCACATCCACCACCACCATGTCCACCACCATCACCACCATGGCCACCACCACGTCCACCACGAGGCCACTACCACCACATCCACCACTACATCCACCACCACGTCCACCACCACCACGTCCACCACCGCCACGTCCACCACCACCACGTCCACCACCACCACGTCCACCACCACCACGTCCACCACCACCACAGCCCCCATGTCCACAACAAGGCCACCTCCCTCTATCGCCCTCCCTCTATCGCCCTCCCTCTATCGCCCTCCCTCTATCGCCCTCCCTTCCTCTATCGCCCTCCATCCATCGCCCTCCCTTCCTCTATCGCCCTCCATCCCTCTATCACATCACCACAGCATCACTCAGGGCACCACAGCATCACTATGCGCTACCACAGCATCACTATGCGCTACCACAGCATCACTATGCGCTACCACAGCATCACTATGCGCTACCACAGCATCACTCGTCGTCACCACAGCATCACTTGTCACCACCACATCACTATGCGCTACCACAGCATCACTCGTCGCCACCACCACATCACTATGCGCTACCACAGCATCACTCTTTGCCACCACAACATCACTATGCGCTACGACAGCATCACTCGTCGCCACCACTTCACTATGCGCTACCACAGCATCACTCGTCGCCACTACAACATCACTATGCGCTACGACAGCATCACTCGTCGCCACCACAACATCACTATGCGCTACCACAGCATCACTCGTCACCACCACATCCCTATGCGCTACGACAGCATCACTCGTCGCCACCACTTCACTATGCGCTACCACAGCATCACTCGTCGCCACTACAACATCACTATGCGCTACCACAGCATCACTCGTCGCCACCACAACATCACTATGCGCTACCACAGCATCACTCGTCGCCACCACATCCCTATGCGCTACCACAGCATCACTCGTTGCCACCACAACATCACTATGCGCTACCACAGCATCACTGGTCGCCACCACAACATCACTATGCGCTACCACAGCATCACTCGTCGCCACCACAACATCACTATGCGCTACCACAGCATCACTCGTCGCCACCACATCACTATGCACTACCACAGCATCACTCGTCGCCACCACAGCATCACTCGTCGCCACCACAGCATCAATCTGTGCAACCATTCAACAACTGGTTCAAATATGTTCTCTCAATGTTTAAAACTTTATTACAAATGTCACAAAAATATGTTAATATTTCACTTCTGTTCTTGGATTTTCGTCACAATCAAATACACTGAACATAATCTTCACAAAAGTTATTTACAAAAGTTGAAGCTATTGCCATTATAAATTGCAAATGCTTTTAAGTATTAATTATTTTTGAAAAATTAAGCCATTGTTATTTGTAATATCAATACATCTAAGTCACATAAATACAACACTATTGCATTACAAATCCTATAGGTGTCACATTTGCGAAAGTTAAAACTATTGGCATTGTAAATGACAAAGCTATTTAGCTGTTTTCAAAACCAACACATGAAAAAAAAATTGTCATTTATAATACGAATAGCTTAAAGTTTCCTAATGCGAGACCTATTGCATTGCAAATGCTTGTTACAAAATGTATTGTACCTGGTGTGGACTTCCTACGGCATCAAAGTCACCTGGACGATTGGCTGGGGAATGCGTCAAAATCTCCAGACATCAACAGAGTCCTCTATAAATGTATCCTATTGTCTGGGTTTGATAAATATGACGAAGTAATCTGTTATGCTAAGAACTTGCCAACAGTTCCTGGGAGCAGTTCTGGATGCAACCTTAGACAAGAGCCTTCCGTCAGAAGACTGTATTTCAAAGTTGCACATTATGGCCACAATCTTCTGCAGCTCTGACAGTGTCACGGTCCCATCTTATAAATCTTTCCTGGTTCTAATATTATCCTGCAATTCAATAATAACACTTGGCCGTCTATAGCTGATGCCTGTTCAACAGGGGCTTAAGCTATAATGGAAATTGGAAACATATTCATAGTGCAACATTCGCTTGACTTTTCTATCAAGGATTTATTATGGTAGAGATTCCTATTAAACCTGTGATCAGTCTATAGTAGAGCTACCGATTTAATCTGTCAGCTGATCTTCTATTCCAACCCATTCATGCCAAACTGGTCCTGCCAGACTTTTCAATGGAAGGTCGAGAATGCACATGCAGACCTCTCCATGTGAGGACAATGGCCAGGAGAGGAGATATTTCTCCATATCAGTGTATTGGAGCTGGAGTTGTTTGTCTGTGATTACAAGCATTCCTACCCCGACTGACCAATTGGGCGTCCTTTTAAGAACCAACAGTACTATCTCTATATACTATATATAGCTAAATAAGGAGGCACAAGATCTCACTCTCTATTGAAGGAGGTTCAAAGTCTGTGGGATTGGGCTATTGTCATCAGAGTGGACGACTCTGTGGAACTCCTGCCAGTGATACAGAAAAAGCACACACATCCTCTTAGCCTTCCATCAGATTGCTGTGAATAGAAATTTCCTCACAATGCAGTCTATCAGATATTGGTCCAACCTGACATAGACCTGTTTGCAACAAGGCAAAACACAGGCAAATACTGGCAAGAGTGTTTGATGAGCAATGTCTTGCAAGGCCAGAGTAGAACCGTGTTCCCTGGTTCTGATAACCCATGCTTTTCCTCTCCCGTCCTGGTACTTCGAACTACTAAAACTGTCCAATCTTCTTTTCTTTACTGTATGGTCGTTCTGGATCAAGCGCATGCACCTTCCACCACAGTGCAAAGTGGGAGTGTTTCTGTATATGGTGCACTGAGAAAGGCCTGAATCATGTTTTAGTACAGCCACAATAAATTCTGGTGTCTCCTGTGTTTGGCTAAATGACTCTTGGACCATCATTGTCCATTTGTCTACAATATCCAGGTTCAGAATGATCTTGTTTTATAAAGGCATTCTTAAGTTTTTGAAAGGTCTATTCCAAGCCTTTCCTCCTGTTCAATATTCTCCATTACCGTGGGAACTGAACACGATACTGATGATGCCACCGCTTTTTGCGGCTTTTTATAGATCAGAACTGAAATATAATTCCTGGACAAGAGCACACTATTGGTTGTGACATCAAGGAGGAAAGTGAGATGACTGCAATTGTTAACAATCTGAGAGTCATACTTTGCCAAGAACTAAGCCGCAATACGAACTGATACAAAATTCATGCTAATAGTATTACTGGACAGCCACCTGATTGAACGCACTGAGCTTTGTTCTTCAACAACCTGCGAAAAAAACACAACTGTCATTGGATGTTTGCAGGACAAGAACAGACTTGAGCCCTTAAACCCAACTATTCATTTCCATCAGTTGTCCAAGCTGGGGTGGCCCCCTGCCAAACCAATGCATTTCAAGTTTGCTTTTTTGTGGCAGAATATTATACAGGCTGATAGTAGGTAAAGTTGAGTGAACACTCCACTAGAAGTATGTTGGCAACAGCTGTACTCTATGCAGGATTGTTTTTTCCAGACATTTGCGTCGCTGATGTATAGTAGAACAGATACATATCCACCAAACCCCACTGACTGGATGTTGTTTCTGTCCCTCCTATCCCTCCATTGTCCTGCTTGTGTTTTTAGGTCTCGCCTGAGCCAGCGCATGCGGTGCTCTGCAAGACATTTAGTAAGTGGGGTTTTCAAAGTGCTACCACACGCTTTTGCTGGACTAGCGCTTTTGGTTATACGCGCGCAGCTGCCAGCTTTCAGCCACCGAGGCGCCATCTGGAACGCAATCACTTTCACTTTTGCCGCCGCTGCGCGCGATCACCACTCACTTGCTTTGTTTTACATTTCCTTTTGCTGCTCGCTGACTTGGGATTGTTTTTTTTTTTTTTTTTTTTTTTTACAGTTACAAGCCGTCATGGCTCATTAAGTGCTTTCGCATGCACCACTCGTGTGCTTTTTAAAAATTTCCTCTGTGCGCGTGGACACAACTCCCCGGTGATTGTTTATGGTCGCCGCCAGTTCTGACAAAGGCTGAACTCGCTCACTTGCGAAGTCCTCTCATGCCCTCCCTACTCGCCGGAGTCTGCTTAGCCTGTACCTTTCAGGTTACTGCGTGCCTTTTGGCTGAGTCCTCCAAGGGGGAAAGTCCGGCTTGCCTTCCAGCCCCGCAAAGGCAGGATGTCACCCCAGGAACTGCTTGTGCGTCACCCCTCACTGGCGGCCACAGCCCTCCCTGTCTGCAACAGTTTGCTGGGAGTCCTTTCCATTACAGAGCGCTCCTCTCCATCTCCTTGTTTTTTCCTCCCTCTTCCACCTCTCCCATCTCGACCCCTCCACTTTCTATTGCTTTTTTCTGTCCTCTCTGGCCTGTGACTCTTTTAACTCGAAATTGTTTTATTGACGTGTTACCCTTTCTGAAGTATTTTAAAAGCATCGCACGTCACATATTTTGCAGATTGGAAAATTGTAAGCAGGCGCCGACACCACACAGACTTGCATGTGGCTGTGTTGACGCCTGGAGGCTCCTGGTAGTCTTGTTTCTGTTTTCTGGCCCTGTGGTTGCCTGGTGGCGGTACTTATTGACATTAACACGTTTGTTGTTCTGTGCCTTTTCTCTCGAGATCTCGCGCTGCCTGCCCTCCCTCTCTCTATCATGCAGACCCCATTTCTGCACCCCTTCACCCTCCCCACTCCATTTCCGCTCCTCTCTCCCTCACACACCTCCTGCCCCGCCTGCTTCCTCTGCTTCTTCTGCTCACAACTGTGAGGGTGCTGATACTCCTCAAACGGTCCTCGAACTTGTGTGCCGAGGACACCAATTAAACCTTTTTATTTCAGGTGGAGGTGGCAGGAGGCGGGGACAAGCGGCAGGCGGGCCGAACAGCTCCATCTCCTGCCTCCCATGCCACCTGCTCCTCTTCCCGCCCCTGGACAGAGCTAGGGCCCTGGCAGAGGAAGAAGAGATCAGCCTTATTGCCCCAGCTGGTCCACGGTCTTTTGGATAGGCTGCTGCATTTCCAGAGGTGAGCTCGGGTGATGGGGTACTTGAGCTCTCACTAATATCACACATCATTTATCACCACAACCCTCACACCCCTCAGCACCACCTCACCCACCAGCACCAAGGCATTTCTCGACTATGCATGCCCATCTCTCCTAAGGTAAGGGGGCACCGATCCTGCTTTCACCTCCAACCTCATCACACCTTCCCGCCCCTGGAACAGTGTTTTGCAAAGTGTAGAACCCTAGAAGAGATCAGACACCTGTCACCCTTACTGCGCGAAGACTGCCTTGAAGGCATCACCCCACTGACCTTACTGTGACCGTCAGCAGCATCATAGACGCCCTCACGGGCATTGTAGCCATGCTGACTGGCATTCTAAGAGCTGCAATATACCTTCAAAGTGTGCCGCTTGTAACTACCAATACTAAGTTGGGGAGGTTGTGTGGTCGATATACGCTCAAAGTCCAGTGTGCAGTCCATAACTTCCAGGGTATAGTAACTTGTAACAGTGCAGAGGATATGTATTTTGAGTATGGCCTAAAGTAAGCATTCTGTGCGTGGCTGGGAAGTGTGTGTCCAAAGACTTGCTGCAAGAACTTGACCACTTTAAAGTACAGACATAAAAAAATAAGTGAAAGTGGAGCGAAAGATTAGCTACAAACTGTTTAAAATGAGATGTTGGCACACTGACCAGCGTATTTTTTTTTTATTACTCCACCACCGGAGCCCACAGAGCTTTAAAGGAAGTGCTCCCCCCACCCTACAAGCATAAATGCAACGTTTCCCTCAACCCACAGTCTGTGCATGAAGTGAGGCTCCATTCATGTCCTTATCTGGGAGAGGGGGAACACTTAGGCTTTTTTTACAGCATTGCTGAGCGACTTGCAATGGTGAGGCATCTCTGACACCTTCATACAACCAACACACGTGTGAGGCTTGCCCTATCAGCGCTCTCAGATGGTAAACACCTGCACCCAGTAACCTTGGCAGGGGTGACCTAACCCCTTCATCCGGTATGAGACACACTCATTAAGCTGGGCAAGACGCTTTGCAATTGATGTTTTTTACTTTAATATTTCTTTTAGTACTGGAGTGCCCTCAGTTAAGTGTTATTTGCTATCTAACACTCTATATTAGTGCAGTTGCAGACTGTCATATTTCCTCCACATCGCTCTTCCTGCTCGTTCCTGCCCCCACCACAGTTGTATCAAGGGCAGTGAAGGGTGGTACTGCTAGAACAGTCAATGTTTCAGCACCGAGGCTAATATGCTACATAGCTAAATACATATAAGGTCCCAGGTGTGGCATAGTCAATAGGTCTCGCCTTTGGTACCTTATAAGTGTTTAGTTACCCAGCACAATATCCTTGGTGCAAAAACATCAAGTGTTGCATTACTAAACTATTATAAGGTCCCAAAGACGAGACCTATTGGCTATGCTACTGCTGGTTTAGAAATTGTTATGCTCCGCCCCCAGCTCTTACGTTGCTGTGATAAATCCATTCCTGTCACTTGTTTGGGCTTATCCCCACTGCACAGTCCTATTCTTCTTTTCTTCTTTTTCCCCATTGCCCGTCAGCTGCAATCTGCTGACAGACTGCTCCTTCATTTAAAATAAACAAAAATACATCGACTTAAACAAATTTCTTTATTACTCCAAGATCAGTCTCTATTGTGCCGCAATGGTTAATTAAAACTAAAATAACATGGCTACAATATAATGTTGCTTGAGAAGTGACATAAGATTTTATAGCATTATGAAGCACTCCTGCATGTGGGACGATGCATGCACACATATCCATCGTCACACTTTTATTTGCCAGTGCTGGCCAGCATCAGCAAACCAGCATTTTTAATTTTTACCATTACAGACCCTCATCGACACAGCCATTAACAGAACCTATTTGTAAGGTAATTTAAAGGCAATATCTATTGGCTTTGCCAATGCTTGTTGGTTCTTTGACACAGTTTCTGACATTTGTGTAGGGGAAAACTTTGTTGGCATACTTCACTCTGCAAAATGCCTATTTTCGTTAAAAGGTGTTTGGGGTCTCATTGTTGTAGACAAATCTTGGGCTCTAGTGTAATTTTCCCGATTCATGCCCTTATATAGGTGTAACTTATCATATCCTTATATAGGCATCAGAATCATAACCATATTTAGACACAGCCAATGTAGTCCAAATACGGCATGGTTACTTCCACAGATTCCTAGAAATCACAACGAGTTCTTCGAGAGACCAAACCTCCAGCAGTCCGGGACTTTCCCCTGCTTCTGTATTGATTTGTCCTAGAACTCCTGGAGTCCTAAAAGAACTGCGAGTTCTTAGTGACGTATTATGTCCAACCTTAGGTCAAACTCCGCACCATCCAGGTATAAATATACCAGCATCTGCCCTAGCAAAACACACGGTGGTTTGGAGCAGATCGACTAACTACTTGCCCGACGCCCTGCTGTAGCGAGTGCCGAAGGAAGCCGACCCTCCAGCTGACGCACTGAGAGAGACGCTGTCTTTTTCTCTTGCCGAGAAATCCAGCTCTGGTGTTTTCCGGCTACCCTTGCAGAAATGAAACGGCAAATCAGTATTTAAAAGTGCCTGCACCTCTGTGCGTGTGTTATCTATGTGAAGGACATAAGTTTCGTGGGCCGAGCTCAGGGCCACCTCATTTTGAGACAATAGGGCTCTTATTCGGCTCAAACCATTGAACTCCGCTCTCAAGGTTGGGATTCGCGGCCAAATGGAAACATCTGAATTCCCATGCGTGGGTGGATATAACACGTTCTTGCAACACACCACAGGTTCTGATACAGTAACCACATATGCGATACCGACCATTAACCCACAACACATTTCGTTGTTCAAAAGTAAATAACTACCGTTAGACAATAAAGTGAATGTGGGAACTATAGCAGGAACCGGTGTGCCTTTTAAAACACAGGCTAAATTTGGCCTGTCCTGATTACAAGAACCATGCAATTGGATGTGCCTACATATCAGTGAACGGTCAGGCGACTGTGTGCATTCTTCACCATTCAGATTCACTTCCTTTCCCTCTTTCAGACATCTGTATGTGTATGGTAAAGACCATGTCTCATGTAAGAAAGCACTGCCTAGTGGTTCATATCGCCCAATAGCAATATATCGCATACAATTTGTAAATTTATACAAAGCAAATGTTAAAGTTATAATACCATGGATAAGCCATGTAGCAGCAGCCGCTTCAGCCACAGAGAATGGCAAAGATTCTAACTTCTCAATGTGTAACATAGAAAATGATGCATCTCGCATGGAAAGCATGCGCTGCTTGTCAGTCAAATTAAATGGGGCAAATAGTGATGAGACGTTCATATAACTCCAAGGCACTCGACCAGCCTTCAGAGTCTGTAGTGTCCAGGCAAACTGCATAACAGAACGCAATTGATTTTGACCATGATATAATACGGACACTTCATCATGCACAATGTCAACAACAGAAGAAACCATATTGTTTAATGTGTAAATTCGGGAAGAAACCGTGTTAATACTGTTATCGACCACTGCAAGTACTTTTTCCAAATTTGCTTGGTCAATTGCCCTTAGGCGCTTAGCAGCCTCAATTTGAGACACTTTCCAAATTTCATTGTAAACAGCATAAATCCATCGTTTAGATCTACCTTTAGCTGGGCCTTTTATAAAATCGTTCAAATCCACATTTTCAGTTAATTGAGACAGATGTAGTTTAACTGCAGCTAATGTGGAATGTTGTAACCAATTCTGACACAGCTTCCCCACAGAATAAGTTGTGACAGTATAATCTTCTTCAAAACGGGGATCAGGTCTGACTTCTGTGAACCCTTCAGCCAAACCCAGAAAACGACGTTGGCAAGAATCAGCACTCTTATGCCACATCAGCCAACCCTTGGAATCCAAACTGGAAACGTTAAAGGATGAATTGTGCAATAGAGCTTGCAACTCATGAATGGACAATTCAGTATAATTACCCCAACCTGAATATTCCTCTAAGTCTGGGATGGTTGGTGTATTTAATTTTTTAGAAGTAGCCAATCCAAAGCATGGTGTTTGGAAAATGGATGAATTTAGAAACATGTGATTCGGGATGAGACATGCACGGTGCAAAGCCTCAGTGCCTTGTACCTGCCAATCTTTGGTACCCCAAACCGATTTAAGGTCAATTGTTCCTTTCCAAAACTCGTAGATGTCTACAGCCACTCTGTCTAGAAAGGACTTCGAATACAGCAATTTTGTATCGGTAAGTCTAACTTTGGACATGGACTTTTGTGTCATTTTGAAATAAAATGACTCCGGATTTGATTGATTAAAATCTGTGAAATAAGTGTATTTTTTCAGAAACGTATTGGAGCTGCCTCCCAATGGAGCAGGGCAATGTTCCCATTGTGTATAATTTACAGCAACCCTCCTGGAATTTGTCTTATGCAAAAAATGATTACCATAATGCTGAAAACAAAACAAATCACCATAATTAATAGAATCTAAATACAGATCCTCAGCATCGAAGGCAGCATAGTATTTCAAATCAGAGAATAATGCTTCTACGGCCTGAATATCCCAATCATCTGAACGTATATTTTGTTTAATCACATCTCCCATGTTTACTCTAAGCACATTCGGAACATTAATCACTTCAGTGGGCCCATGTATTTGAAATCTAACCGCATCCCACACAATCCCATCAAGGACAGGCCAAGCTGTAATGTTGACTGTATTCAAGTTTCGTTTCAGTCTGTGTGCTGAATGTGAAGAGGAAAGAGGGGCCAATGTTCCATTAAGGTACCGAATTCCTGTACTTTCTTTAACGTAGTGACCATCGATCAGGCGGAAAAAATAAAACACAAAACCAATTGACATAAAAAGGTAAAATGAAAATAGGATCAACCAAATGTATGTCCAAGGGGGAATTAAAAAATGTTTTTTAAACAACGTGGCATATTTCGCAATAGTTGAGGGTTTCTTTGAAAGTTCCGAAACAGAGTCAAAAGAGAATCTGGACTGGTCGGCCAAACGAGTCTGCAAATCTGGCATAGATAAGTCAGCAGGATAGGTGTAGTTCAGCTCATCAATGTTAGTAACAGGAATAGTATTTAATAAAGGACTGGATATGGCAGGCATCTTGAGGGACACTTCCTGTTATGCACCAGAAGTTATTGCTAGCACAGAGTGCCTCACCATGGAAGGACAGGATACAGCCGGTGTCATGCTATGAAGAATCGGCCACCCTGTGTGTCTTGACATTGTCAATAGAAATAAATCTGTTTTCCTTACGACCTGGAAGTGGTGGTAAAATGACTGTTCTTGTGCCCTTCACTTCAAGAACTCGAACCGGTGCTCGATATGAGGGACCAAACTCTTTCTTGTTATCGATCTTCTCTCGAACCAGTTCTCCAACTTGGGGTAGCCAGCCAACTACCGGGATCTGCAACGCATCATCCGATGTGGAGGGCAAATGTTCCTTTGCTAGACTGTCTCTGGTCTTTTGTAGATCCTGTAAAACATTGCAATGTTCATCTACGTCAAAGGCCGAGGCCTGGGCCTGGGCCTTGCAGTCTAAACCATCGAGGTCAGGGACGTACATCTTGATACCAAAGAGCATTTCGTACGGGGTCCGCCCACCCAGAGACCTTCTAGGGAGATTATTAAGCGCACGCTGCACGCCATTGAGGTGGGCTAACCAGTTTCTGCCAGTGCCTATAACTCGGGCTGTCAAAGATTGCTTTAAGTCACGGTTCATTCGTTCCACTACACTGTTACCCTCGGGTCTGTACGGACTTGAAAACTTGACTTGGACCCCCAACGAAACCATAGCATCCTTATACGCCTTAGAGGCGAAAGCCGGACCCTGATCCGAATGGAAGGTACCACAGGCAAAAATCCCTATAAAGACTCGCAAATCCTTGATGACAGTCCGTGAATCAGCGCTCCGATGTGGCCATACCCACACAAAGCGTGTGCATGAATCAACTGCTACTAAGATGTACTTGTATGCAGTATCAGAAGAAAATGGACCGCAGTGATCCAAATAAACGCAACCAAGCGGTTTATTAGAGATGTACAACTTTGTCTGAGGCGGACGCGCAGCAGTTGAAGGTTTAATCTGCTGGCAAATGTCACATTGAAGGACATAATCGCGCGTCTGTTTGTACAGTCCCCGCCACCAGAACCTCTGTTGTAGCTGAGTTACAGTGGCTGAGACGCCCGCATGCGCAGACGCCACACCTTCATGAGCCGCTGTAATCAAAGTAGCCCTGCGATCCGAGTTGGGAACTAGACGTTCGCCAACATCAGGAATTTTCACATAAGGAACCTTATCGGGACTTAAGTGGTATGTGTATTTAGAAGGGAACCCCGCAGGATATTTACTTCCGTTCGCTGTCGCAGCAACAGCTGCCAAGATGTCATCATCTATTTTGCTTTTGGACCTCGTGACCGCTGCAACTAAGTATTGCGATACCGCTGATTTCGCTGCTTCATCAGCAAGCGAATTACCAACAGCGTGGACCCCCACGCTCTGATGGCCGAGAGTATGAATCACAAACACGAGTGGCAACTTCTCTTTAAGTTCCGCCACTCGGACCCAGATCATTTTATGTTTTATTGTGCTACCTTTGGAATCACGAAATTCATTCTGAATCCAAAAGAACAAGTTCTCATTGTAAGACTGGACACAGTAGTAAGAGTCACTTACGATCAAAGTCGTCACACTAGGATCAGCGTACTCCAATGCAAGCATCAGAGCACGAAGCTCTGCTAATTGTGCGGTGCAGTCCCCAAGCGTCTGCGTGTGCACGACACTGGACTTGAACTCATCGTTCACCATGGCACCGACCACAATGGCGCAAGCGGAAACGTAGGCATGTTTAGAGCCTTGCGCAACCTGCGCCGAACCATCAGTGTAAATGATGCAATGGAAATCCTCCAACGGCCGCATTGCTAAAGGAGGAGGATGAACAAATTCATACTGTAAGTACTCCTGCGACCGTTAAGTGGCGTCAAAAATAAACGTGACATCCTGGGATGTCAAGGATGCAGCCCACTGAATCCACCTAGGGTGCAAAGCTTTGGAATTAGGTACACTGGCTTTCGTAACTGCCTCCAAGGCAGGACACGGGGTAACAACCAACATGTGTTTTCCTTGTGACAGGGCACGTTCTTTAAGAATTGCCATCTGTACAGCAGTTAAAACTTTCTCCACAGTGGAAAAACGCAATTCAGCCGAAGTGTACAAGTGTGACTTGTAAGCAATAGGTACTGTATCTCCCTCATTAAAAGTCAGGTACGTGAAACCCACCGCCCCAGGGATAATTCTTATCACCAGGTTGGTCTGTTTATCACGAGTCTGTAAGTATTCAGAAGCGAGCAAATCAGCCTGCAAAGACTGCAAAATGGCTGAATGCTCAGGCAGCCAGCATGATTTGGAGAAAGATGGTTGTATCAAAGCATACAAAGGCTTGATACGCTGGGCATATTCCGGAATGTAAGTTCTCCCGAAATTCAAAAAACCCAGCAAAGATTGTAATTTTTTCAGTGTTGTCGGAGAGCGCAACTGTGCGCATTTCTCCAGGAAGTGAGGCGCTAACCCCTTTCCCTCGTTGTTAAGCTCGTAGCCGAGAAACAACACTGTGTACTCTGCAATGTGCGACTTTGCAAAGTTAAACTTGTAACCTATGTCTGCAAAGTTACAAATTATGCTATTTACACGACACAGATGCTCCCAAAGATCGTCGTCCGTGAGATAAATGTCATCCACATACGAACAAGCAACTGGGTCGATGCCCTCAAGAAGAGAGACAATGCGGGCGGAGAATACCCCAGGACTATTCTTATAGCCCATTGGGAGACGCCGAAACTTTTTTTGCACACCGCCGCATGTAAAACTGGTCCATTGGGAACTTAGACCATCTAATCTATGGGCATAAAAACCATTGGAAATGTCAAGCGTGGTTTTGAACCGTTTACGCTCAAGACTATTCACTAAAGCAGAGCCATGAGTATTCTGTACTGCGCAGTTACAAATTGCGAGTTTAAATGCCTATAATCCAAAACCAAACGATATGAGCCGTCCGGCTTGTTTACAGTAAAAAGGGGGTTATTTATCGGTGACACACACGTTTCAATTACACCTTGATATTCCAATTGTTCAAGGATAGCCGCGACTGAAGCTTTGGCTTCACGCCGTATGGGATATTGAGGTTGAGGCTGCGGCTGAGACCGTAACGGAATCTCGTGGCTTGGAGACAAATTATCCCAGCCACACTGATTGTGGTACACAGCCGGCGCAAGCGCCAAAGCCCACTCTTCTGCAAAATGCAGCGCTTCCACTCTCGATACAGTGTGCGCGAAACTGGGGAGGATCACCTCCTACCCTCGCGGAGCTGCGAGAACAAAAGGTGGGGGCCAGTCAGCCTCCGAAAGCAAAATGTCATACGTAGACGAGAGATTTTCCCAAAATACCCCTTTTACAGTTCGCTGCATGTCACCTTCAATTAACAGGACAATTTCAAAAAGACGTTCAGGGGGAGCAACATGCGTATCAGCAGTTTCAATCACAACATAAGAATCAGTCGCTGTCACCTTCAACAGTGGACGGAGGGCCTCTCTCACTATGGTAATCTCTGCTGCGCTGTCCAGCAAGGTCAGAGCCCACGTCAGATTCCGAAGCCGCGTTCTCACTATCTGGGGCATATCGATGCGCTTTCAGGGCGGCGACTTTCTTCGTGGCAAACTGTGGTCTCTTGGGCGTAGCGCCTTCCTGCTGATCTCCACCGTTACGTGGGCGGGGCTGACCACGTCCTTGCTGGCCACCCCGGCCCCTGCCGCCCCCTCCACCACCGGTTGACGGAGCCGATGAGTCCTGAAAGGAACGAGGAGAGCGTTGGTCAGAAGCCTGAAACCTTTCAGGTGACTTAATCATCGCGCGATCGCGCAAATCATAAACTCGATCTGACTGCGCAGGCAACGAAGACGCAGGAGCAGAAACCTGTGTTTGTTGTTGTTGTTGCTTACCGTGATTCTGCTTTTTAGGCCAATTTTGTTTTTTGGACTTAGGTTGACCAATAGTATCCGAAGACTGACCCTGGGGCTGCTTTTTCTCCTTATCAGGAAAAGCTTTAAGCCCCTTCGCATTGCGGCCAACCGTTTTATAAGCAGCCACAATAATCCTTGCCAACCGACGGGGTCTCTCGGCCTCGGGAATTAACGCCAATGCGTTAGCAACCTGAAAGTTCACTGCATCCCCCTTGACATTCGCAAGGATCAGATCGCAAACTACATCAAAGGTGCCACACAGGCGCATACCCAATTCAACCGCCGACTCCGGTCCGTGTTCATCCTGAACACGTTTAAGGACCGCACCCAGATTGGTCACAGACGGGGTACCATAGCACCTCGAATAGACCGCTGCAAAAGTCTTACCCCAGGTCTCACAGTCAACAAGTTCAGGTGCCAAATCTTTCAGTAAACTTAGTGTAAGAATCCTGTGTTTATCACCAGGACTCGTGTTGGGAAACACAGCTTCCAGCTGGCCGAATTTCTCAGCAAGCCTGTTCTGCACGAAGCTGTGCACCCCTAGGGGCTATGTCCTGAACATTACGGCTAGTGTAATGAACAAGCGCTCTAATCACTTCCACTGCAACTTCATGAAGCCGCCGCAGATCAGCCACGTTACAAGTGGCGCGATTAGGGTGAGGACTGAATCCAGCCAAAGCGGGCCAAGGCGTGCCCGGAATGGACAAAGGACCTAACCTCGGAGCGGTTAAAGCGTGTGGTAGGGCGCCACCAAACCAAACTCCATGCTGCCAAGCATCAATAGGAACTTCCAGTGCCCTGTACGGAGCATACGCAACCGGTACAGCTGAAGCAGTGTATGAATGGAACACTCCAGAATTAGCGTCCACCGCAGGAAATGTCACCCACCAATAAAACAGTTCGTACGGGTAAGCATGTTCCGCACTCACCACCAGAACAACAGCCAAGCCGTCTACAGGGACATTATAAGCCCGCAAATGGTCACGCACCGCAATGGGACTATGCTGCGGGATGTCCACGGCTTGTGCCATGTCAGCACAGGAAAGTGAAAAAACAAAGATTACTTTGTAGCACAACTGGGTAGTAATTCAAGGAAACCGTTTTTAGATAGATTCAAGCTTGAAAAAGACCTATTTCAAAAATAGGTAGGTTTTTCCGACACTGCCGTTTTCCGGAAACGGGAATGAAGGGGTTAAGGTTTGAATGATATACTACTCGAGTGTCATGATATAAGGCCAACAACGTATGGGCGCCATGTAGCAGGGTTTCCGTTCTCCCACAGAACTGTGCACAGAGATCTAGAACCTGGGTGAGTTAGGGTGACCCAAAACTCACCTTAGTTTCAGAAATCCCCTTACCAAGCTAGCTACAGTGTCTCATCTGTAGTAATAACTTCCCAATGACTTAGACAATCCAGAACATGAACTTAGGGTACCTCAGGTATCGTGGAACACATGAACACTCTTTCGTTATATAATCATTACAAACCGAAACTGGGAGGCAAAGAACACACGTGCAAGTTTGAAATGTTTATTTTTCAATGCAAAGTTCTCAAACGCAGTATCTTATATAATATCAACATACATATTATAAAAACCAGAGTTAGCAACATAGTCACTAGTCCATAATAAGCGAACGGTGATAGCATATTATAATGCAAAATCTATAGAAATCTGTATCACCTATATTTCGCGCACCCTATTTTGCATATTATATTATATCTAAGAAGGTCTCATTTGGGTTCTAGCAGGGCGGGCCCATACCTCTAAATTTCAGTAGGAGTAGATCACATCAACAGCTACCAGCTCTCTGCATGCGAAGCATCAAGTGTGTTGATTCATTCCCTGTAACTCTATCTTAAACCTGCGTAGAGCCCAATGTTGGCAGCAACATTATTTGTGTTATGTCTAATGTAGTGCGAGGATCAGGCTTTCAGCAACCTTGTGTTAGGTTTTTCTTAGAGGGTGCAGTTCTCAGTGTGCAGACAGTTGTACCAAGCACGACTGATATCAGAGCAATAACATATTATTCTCAAATAAATCACATCTTTCGTCTAGGTTGAAAGCTACAATAACAATTAGGTGTCGTGTGCAAACTGAAGCCGAA